>NC_071510.1:88770492-88927992 GCF_027887155.1 Malaclemys terrapin pileata | reverse complement strand
TGGCGGCCCATCTTATAAAGTTTTAACTGTAATCACTTGTATCTTGTATGTGTTTAAACTTTGAAAAGTTGCTTGCAAAGAGGTATGTCTATTACAGCTACAAAATGCTGCAAGCAGTCTAACCTCCTAAAGTAGAGAGGTGCATAATATTTAAGTATGGCTAGAATTATTAAATTGGGATCCGTAGCATGCTGGCAGCTTTGTACCTGATTTCCAAATAAGTCATATTTTCGAAAAGGTTGATTGAAATGCAAACATGTGTCATGTTTTTCCATTTCTTAATGCCAAATTACGCCCAACGAACAGATAGAGTTTGATTTGTCATTTGTGTTTAGGTGATGCAGATCTGGAAAAGTAAACAGGAGCCTAAGTCACTTGATTTGTTTTCTGTAAGCAAATAACACCCAAAAGCATGGCTGTAATTTACAACGAATTAAAATTGATTCTTTTCATCAGGCAAGAAAATAGGGAAATGTGAGATCGTTAATTATTGAGGGAGGCGCTCCTTATTAAAGGGAGCAATGTTACAATTCAGCATTTAATAGCAGGAATGTGAATAATAATATCCTATATTTCAGCACTACTGTCTGGAAATACCAAAAAGCAGCACAAACAAGTCAGGCAACCCAAAGTTAGATTTGATAAACGTTTAGAGTGTCTGCTAAGTGTAAAAAGCAATTACAGCGCTTTGCATATAGCAGTCCCTTAGCTGCATATTTCGACAACGGATGCTCAATAAATGTATACATCAAATATTAACTTGAAAACCCTAAACATAAGCAGCTATTGAGTTCAATCCATCTTTCTGACTTTAGACGTTTAACCTTATTTTATGTTAGTTCTTGCACAAAATAATACCATTCCGACGAAAGAATGAAGGTAGATTCCGTTCCTAAATAATAGCAGATTTGGGGTGAATACACTTGTTTATGTGATAGCCTCATTCAATCAGTACTTGGATACAGTTTAAAACAGCCCTGGGGCTTGTAACGTTCTGTACCTTTTCCCAGGGTCAGAACGTGAGGGAATTGGGTTTATTTCGATTTTAAACACTGAAGACCTCGATCCTGCAATCCTTACTCAGGCAAACCTCCCAGTGCAGCCAGTGGAGGTTTTGCCTGAGCAACGACAGCACGATCGGGTCCTCTATGAGCTTTGTTAAAAAGAGGAAAAGGAAGAAATGGGGGGAAAAAATTCCATGTGCCTAGCCCCTTGGCAGGCACTCTTGTACAAAATTCAATCTCTATTTTTATGAGAAGTAAACTGTCTAAATAAATTTTATTAGGGGCAACCAATATATTTTCTGGTAGTTCCCTTTGTTCCAGTTCTACGTGTGTGTAACAATCTAAAACCTATTTATTGAGGAAAAATCACTGGATCCGTCATAGAAAATCCTTTTACTTTGCTCTGAAGTGATTTCTGAAGACACTCTTGTCATTCTGAAGATTTTGGGGCCATTGTGCTAAGCCTTTCCTTGTTAGGAACTTCGGTTCCTATGATCATGCGGGAAATACCTTAAATTATAAAAGGAATGGACTTGACTGACACTTTTCTGGCTACCCTAGGAAAATGGAACGATGACGGGGAATAAAATCTTTGTAAATACATCTCAAACACTGCCCAGGTGGATTCACACACTTGACAAAACAAGTATATAGAGGAGCGGAATGTGATTATAGTGTTTTACATATCTACTATTGTCATTTTCTTTCTGACATGCTTAGTGTCAGTCCTGGTCTCTTTTTTCCCTTCTACAGATTTCCTTTTCTTATCCCCCCCCCCCCCCCCAACGATTATACTTTGAAGCCTTGGTAGAAATGATTTAGTTTGTTTATACTGCTATAAAAATCAAGAGCAATAGAAAAGTCATAAAATGAAGCGCGCTATCAATCACGGTGCAACATTGTTATTCAGCGGTTACTAAGAGAGATTGATAATCCTTTGATTTCCTCCCATTGTTATTACTCTGATGTGTCTTCACATTAACTATTACACATTTATTTATCGACCTGAAACATACAACAACACGGAGGATATCTCAGTGTGGGACTATATAGCACGTATGCTATAGAGGCAGGATGCACACACTTGCAGGATCTGGATATTATGCCACCTCAGTGTACCATGTAGCTAACAAACAAAACAGGACTTGAATATTGTAACTTCAAAACGGCTCGTATTAGTGCCCGGTTTTCCAATCATTTCCCTATTCAGCTCAAAGACATCACAGGCATTGCTTAGCAGCCCTCACTCCCCACACATCCACAGCCCTCAAGACCATTAAAACCCATCAGTCCAGCCAGACCGCCTGGCCCGTCTGGGGTTCACTGCGTAAAAACACACCGACACCCGTACAAATAACACCCCATCATCCAGCCAGCCAGGGCTCTAGGGCTCTTGCAGCCAAGCAGCCTCCTCCCCAGGGGCGGGCTGTCTCCTTTGGCATGTCTGCGACTGCAGGTCCCTTCTCACTTTGCTTCGGTTCTCGTCGCGCTACTTGTTACAACCTGGGGTTGCTTGGGGAAGGGGGTTTGCTCCCAGGGTTTTCACCCCAGACGGGGGCCCTCTTTTTCGCTGGCGTAAAAATAAAATAGATTTAAAAGCAAAATTAAAAACAAACAGACAAACTAACCAACCACACACCGCGATTTGCTCTCCCATTAAAGTGGGGCCCGGCTCTGTCTCTGAGCCAAGCTATTCCTGTGGTGCTGTGCAGGGACCGAGATGCACCCAAGAGCCGGCCGTCTCTAAAGCTGAATTGAATCAATGTAACCAAGGATCTGAACAGGGGAGAAAAGGGAACAAAACTGCCCTACATCGCGGTCGGCCGCTTCCTTTGTCTCCTTGTTCAGTCACTGCCGAAACCCACCACATCTGAGCTGCAAACAAAATCACTCTTGCATCTGCTCGCATGCAGCATTTACAATGTTTTGTGTAAGTCAATTGGGTGGCGAACAAAAAAAGCCATTTGCGCTGTATTATTTAACACAGACTTCACTGGGCTCCCTTTTTGTGGAAGCTTTATTTGCACTAAATGAATAATCTTAATTGCATCACTATTGAATTAAAAATCAATGTTAATCAAGTTGGAAGTAGTAAATATCAGTTTTCATTGTGCCTGGGTAGAGGGTATTTTTCTTGTTTTGCAAATAAAAATGCAAGTCAAATAACTTTAAAAGGGCATTATGTTCTGCTACAAATACAATTGAAACGGATTGTTTAGGAGCGGATCAGAAATGGTACAGAATTTTGCACTTAATTTCCTCAGTTATCATTTACAATAAGAACCTCTTGGCTTGACAGCCAAGTCTAAACAGTAGTAAATTAGTACAAATTTATACTGATTTTACTCTAATAATCGTAATAAAAGCTTATAGATTTGGCACTAATTACATAAATGCCTAATGATCTTGAAAATTACTCTGGTTAGAAATATATTACTAATCTAAACTTTGTTGTTGGCTGGCTTTGAAAAATCAGAACATTAGAAATGGTTCGCTTCACTTGTGCAAAGCACTTTAAATTGTTCAAGTAGTTTAACATAGTCAAGAGGAAAATAAAAAGCATTTAACTTTATTTACCGCCTTAAACTGAGTTTGTAGCCAAGCTTAGAAACTTTAACCCAAAATGTTGAAGGGCTTTTCAATCTCAGTGCAATGTTTTCTCTTTCACACAAACATTTAGCCCTGGGGAGAAGCGCCTCCAGATAGATCACCTTTGGGGGATGGGCGGACGGGACATGGGAGAGCAAAACAGAGCGTGTGTAAGTTTCACTAGGAACTTGGATCACTTTATTCCTCGTTGTCTTTCAGCCCTCAAGAATGGCGGGAATAAACGATTTACGCTGTATTACAAATGATTAACTGGAGTTCTCCCACTACCCGCCACTGCCCCGCAAAGATACTGAAACTCACAGCCGAGCTGCAGCGTGAAAGTTAACACACAAAGCAGAAGCCAACCCCAAACCGGGAGTGAGGAAACCCCCTGGTCCGGGAGAGCCTGCTAGCCAGGCTCCCAAGCGGGGCCGTGCACGCTCCTTAGGCACAACCCTGCATTGTGCTTGGGTTGGAAGGCGCCGCGAGACACCAGCTCAGGCCTTCGCACAGGGGCAGATCTGAGCCGGGGCAGCGGTAAAGTCGCTCTGGCCAGGAGAAGGAACAGAATTACAAACGGGCGGCGGGAGAAAAACAAGCGAGCGAGGGAGACACAGCGAGAAAGCCCAGCCCGACAGCCCCGGGCTGCGGCTGCTGCCGCCTGGGGGGATGCGGGGCTGCTGGTGCTGAGGCTGCAGGCGGGCGGGCGGGCGGAGTGGGGACTCGCCGGGCTCGCTGACATTTGCAGCCTGCCCTCCTGATTGGTCCCTTCGCCGAGCTGCTCACGGGTTCATTGAAGTGTTAAGCACCTCCCCGTCTCTCTAAAGGACATTATAATGCAAGAGACCCCCTTTTTAACCACACACCGAATTTTCTTTCATTTAGGCGATCTATATATATCTATATCTTATATCTATTTTAAATAACTTAAAACCGCTAAAATTTGGGGGGGAACAGCCTTCGCCCTGGAGCGGTGCGCGATGCTGTCTCACGCCGACCTCCTGGACGCCCGACTCGGTGAGTTTCCCCCCCCCCCCAGCATCTTTCTCGCCCCCCGGCAGCCGCGAAGGAAGAAGCCAGAGCAGGAAATTGACAATTTGTTCCTTGTTTTACCTTAATGCGCTCTAAATGGGCTAATTTCTTTAAAAGTAATTGTGCTGTATTAAAGTTTAATTTGATTTAACAGCGTCTTTTAGAAAAAAAAAGTCTCTGGGATATGTAGATCCAGCCCCAATTGTGGACATGTCGTGTCTCTTTCCCGCCCCAGGTCTCCCCCTTTTAGGGCAGATTATCCCAATCTTTGTGATTTTGAGGCTTTTATTAATTTTAATTTAAAACGGGACAAAATCGGATTGAGTTGGTCCAGTTCTGTCAGGGAGGCGAAGCCACCTGCGAGGAGGCTGGTTGGGTTTGTCAGCCGCGCCGGCAAACAAAATACCTCCCCGCCCCCCAGTTCCTGGGGAGGCCCCGCCGGGTCAGGCCCCACAGATCGGCCCGAGCCGGCGATTGGCGCAGAAGGAAGCGCTGGAAAGTTTCCTGCCTGCTGAAGTTGAGTGTGTGAGGCGGCGCGCGAGGGCCGGGGTAGCCGGCCTAGGGCTGTGGTGGTGGGCGAACGAAGGGGGCTGCGGGGGCTCCATGGCTGGGGCTCGCCCCTTAGCAAACTTGGTGCGCCGGCCGCTGGCGCTGCTGGATACAAGTGGGGGCCGCGCGGGGGCCGCCTACCTGGCTGCAGAGGAGTGACCGCAGCTGCTTTGCCTCCGCAGGAATGAAAGATGCAGCCGAGCTGCTGGGACACCGGGAGGCGGTGAAGTGCCGGCTGGGCGTAGGGGGCTCTGACCCGGGAGGGCACCCGGGAGACATGGCTCCCAACTCGGACACGGTGGAAGGGGCCACCCTCCTGCCCGGGGAGGACATCACCACGGTGGGCTCCAACCCGGCCTCCTTGGCAGTCAGCGCCAAAGACCCCGACAAGCAGCAGGGGCAGCCGGGCGGGCAGAACCCCAATCAAACGGGACAGCAGCAGGGGCAGCAGAAACAGAAACGGCACCGGACCCGCTTCACCCCGGCGCAGCTTAACGAGCTGGAAAGGAGCTTCGCCAAGACCCATTACCCAGACATCTTCATGAGGGAAGAGCTGGCCCTGAGGATCGGCCTCACCGAGTCCCGGGTCCAGGTATGAGCAGTTGCTTCCGTACCCAAACCTCCCGGATCCCTCAGTCACCCACCCCCCGAGCGTCCTGCACTCACTACCTGTAACCACCACACCTCGCAGGGCTCCTGCCCCTCAGCTCTCTTTTGTGTTCACATCCCTCCTTCAGGCTTTCCCTTGTGGGCTTAACAGAGAACAGGCTGGGTTGTAATTTCCTGATCATACCGTCTAGAGAGACAGCTCAAATGATCACCGCCTAATCCATAACATAAATAATAATAAACCCACCCAGAGCCAGCGCTTGGTGACCAGCCTTTTACAAAATATGCCTAACAAAATTACATTTGAAGCCTCCAGGAATTTTTTAAACACCCATCTGGTGTAAGAAAGGGATTATCGGCATCAATGTGAATGCAACAGTTGAATATCAGCTATTAAACAGCCCACATATTTCTGCACAAATGACTGAGCCAATCCCCGTTAGGGAGAAAAAAAATCATTAGCAGTGTGTAGTGCGTGGCATAGTTCTGCGTAGTAAAATGGGATGTTTTCTGAGCAGATTGTGAACACCCTCACACTTTACAATTGATCTCTGAACGAACGAACGATCGATCGATCGATCAGAAAGAGACCCCAAAACAAACAAAATCAACGACAGATCAAGTATTTGCTGTAACTAGCGTTCTGTTTAATTTTTAATACTCGTAGTTGAGCTTCCTGTTTACTAATGAACATGTGAAATATTACCAGCGAGCTAAAATAATTTCAAAGTGTAATGTAAATCTGAAGTGGCGTTTTCTTGGATTTGGGGGAAATGTTGAATTCCAGTGGAAAGCGGCATTGAACACTAAAAAAGCGATTGCAAATTCAGAGACTGTTCAATTGCTCACATGTTTGTGTCTCCTGAAATGTTTACAATAAGCGTATGCTCCTAATATGTTCCTGCTTCTTTTATCATTGTTAGCACTGAATTGGTTGAACTCTGAATCTAATTTAGTAGTGTAAGCTGTCCAAGGTCCTGAAGATCTCCCATTGAAATCTGCGGCAATGTTTTCCCTTTATGCCAGATTGCCTGAAATATTTCATAGCTCAAAAACCCTTCTATACATATGAATCGAATTTTAGCAATATGTTACATTTTTAATTGTTTGTTAAAAAGGAATTTCTGTGAGCACAACATTTTGGGTTTAAGTTTCTTTAATACTTGCTTTAAAATACGGAGGAATCACTGAAGACAGCAGTAGAACTAAGTATATCAAGAAGATTGTCTTCACATTATTTTATTATATATATTTTTGACATACAGCAAACAGTTTATTCAAATAATTTTAGGCAGAAATTAAAAGTAGGCGAGAGGGATAAAAACAACAGACTATAACAAATAACGCTTTTAAACCTAAACTTTTGTTCTGGGAAATTTTGTGTGAGACTCTTAGACGAATTACGAACATTGAAAAATACTTTAACGATATGTGGTCTGGTGATACTATGAACGCATTTTCACTTTAACAGTGTTCCTCTCCAAAAATTCTCACGGTAAGCCAAGTCCTCATGCACCCAAAAAAAAAAAAAAAAAAAAAAAAAAGATATTTAAAAATCTAAATGAACGTTTCATAACCAGAAACTGATTGTGTTCGTTTAACAGAACACACACACACATTTGTTTTAAAAAGTAAAACAATTGTATAAAATCGACACATGATGATAATTAGTTTAAATTAAAATAGAAATTAGATTCACAAATAAAATATAACTGGACAACTGCCTTTATGAAAAAAGAAAACGTGGACGATTAAACTTTATTGGGTTTCCCAAAGGTTAATGATACCAATTTCAATATTAGGAGTGTGGTAAATGAAGTAAAATATAAAATATATAATGGAAATAGTTATTTTCCAAAAGCACATCAAAGAAATACGTCGGAAGAAAGATAACGTGTTTTAATGGCCTCAGCATAATCCTGAACCAACGATAATAGCACGAGACTGCTGATAAAAACAGTTTAATAGAGTGGCAATTTAAATATTTTTTGCAATAATGTTCTGCAGTTTAAAAAGTAATCAGATCAACATAACCTTCTTAATTAACACTTCAAAATGATTAACATGTAATGTAATGCAAAAATAATTTATGTAAAATGTATTTACTTCACAATTCACTGTATCATTGCTCCTTGACCAAATTTAAATTAAATAGTAATTGGTTTATGTTCTTATATGAGTACTTCATAGTATTCTTTATAGTTAACAGATTGCCTACACATTCCTTGCAGTATGTGGTGCCCACACTGACTAAGAAATGATCTAAACAGTTAATTTATAGCGGCTGTATGTATTTTATATGTTTTAAATGCTAGAATAAATTACCTCTTTCCTCATTTTAGAGCTATATTTAATGTATATTATACATCTAAATAATTATTAAAGGACTAGTGCTTATAAGGGAACCCAATTCCATGTCTGATATCGCTCTGCTTTTCAGGCTTGTGTAATAAAACCATTTTTTTATAGCATGCCATTATTAGAAACCAATTTCAGAATTATTTATAACCTGGAATGGCTTATTAACCAGCAATGCGAGAATCATGCAAATTACGCGATCAAATGCAATATAATAAGCATAATCATTAGTCTCTAGCATGGATTAATTAACTTTCAATATTTTATTTACATAAAAACCAAATCAGTGAAATAACTTCTGCACAGTCAGCCTTGCCTTTCAATATTTTATACGAACAAAAATAATGTGCTGTAATTCCATTGACCGTATCCTCCACAATGGTCCTGTCACCTGCCACATCTTAATAGAGGACAAGCTGAGAGTATTTTCTAGTTTTCTAATGGAATGAGAAATTGCATTTTCTTCCTCTCCCAGCACTATTAAAGTGTAATGAATTCGGCCCAGAGTTCACGGCTGGCTGATCGAAATGAACCTGAGATCTGAGCTTTAATACAGCTCTCCAGATTTCCTACCAAATCTTCACATTAATCATCCGCTAGATTCCAATGAGATCTTCATAAAGGTTTGGCTCTTGAAAAAAAAAAAAGTAATATTCTCTCCTCTTCTCTCTCTATTTCTAACACATTTATTGCTGGGGAATTAAACGGACTATATATTTTAAAATACATTTACAGTATGTCTATATTACTGTAACAGCAGATATCAAAGTAGATTTTTAGCTTCCAACCTCCATTAGATTCTCACTGTTGTATTAATAATTTTCAGGGGCTAGTTGCATTTTAAACATACTCCAGAGTTGCCCAATGCCTGTGGTTAATATATTTCCAGAGTTGTCATGTGTGCATTTTCAAAATCTCCCTCAGGTTTTCTCCACGTTTTAATCTGTCATGCACTAGTTTTCAACTGGAAACATTCACATTTTAAAAGCATATGCACTATAGCTATGAACTGAGGCGATCAGACCTGATGGAGATTCTTTACAACACCAGTAAACCATGAAACATAAAAAGATTTTGTAGCCGCAATTTAACTATTAACCCTAAAACATAATTGAACACGATTTTTCGATTATTCATATAACATTTAGGTCCTTAACAGCTGTTCATTTCCGTTAATGGCCGACCATATTTCTCAGTCTAAGTATATAATATTAAACGATAAACTCCAGCAGGTTCTAGGATCCAGAATAGTAATAATCGGGAATTCAGAGTGGATTCGCTGATTTCCCCTCTTACAACATCCCAGTATTTTCCTTTGACAATGCAATGAAACCTGTCAGTCTATTCACTCCAATATTATCACTTTGAATCAAAGAATCTGGTTACTAAAAACATCTGACTCAAAAAAAAAATCCAACAAACAACAGCACGCAGGTCGGGTTTGAGTGCTGCTTGCTAATGGTGCAGCCACCAAGCGTCAGTGGTGAACAATTCGGAGTTAACGTAAGAAAATTATGTTCCAATCACATAGACGCTTTTATAAGAATTCAGACGCTACCTCAAGCAGGGTCAGGAACACAGGACCGATGCTTCCTTATTTATTTATTTTTTAGCCCGGCGTATTTTACACAAATTCGCCTCGTTATGAGTGAAGGTGGCTGCAGACAGCTCAATCCTGGGACAGAGACATTGATCCCTTTCATTGTATAAATTCCTGCAGCTTTATTAATCAGTCACACGGCAACTTGCGGGGCTACAGCGGAGCTGTACACAGAGCACAACACCAGGAGAGACAATGCAAGGGGATAAAGGCTAGGGAGGGAGACAATAAAAACCATGTCAGGTGGGGAAGGGAGCGGAGCGAGACTTGGGGAGGAACGAGGGAGTAAACCTAGTGCTCTAAATAGCTTTCCTGTAAAAGAATCGCCTATGTGCTATTTCAATGGAATTGAAATCTATATTACAAAACCATTCCGAATAGTTCAATTGTAGTGCGTGTGGGAGGGATTTTTGGCTGTGCAATAAGTAATGAATTATCTGACTAAGACAGACGCTGATCCTAGGTAAGCAGTTGTCACATTCTGGGCTCTGATTTTTATAGAACATTTGTAAAATTCCCCAAAATATAGACCAGGTCATTTGAATCAGGCCAAATCACGTTCCACTGACTCCCAGTGAGTAAAACCAGTCGGATTTGGCCTGATTAATAAACAAAACACTGGGTTAAATGGCTGAATGGAGAATGAATAAGTGTAAAGCGCAGGTGTCACTATCAGGTATCAGTATCAGTATCAGTTCACCAGCGGGATGAAGGAGATGAAAACCCAGTTGATTAACTAGCACATCAAAATGAGTATCTAAAAATGTTAAGAGATTATTACCATGGCAACACAGTTTAGACAATGATCTAATAGAAAACTTCTATTGCATCTTCTTTATTTTGACATTTGTAGACAAATAGCCTAAAAGATCAGAGATTCTCTTTGCCATTTATTAAGAAGTAAAATGTAAGTCCCCTAAGTAAGTTTGAAGTGTATTTAATCAGTCAAATATAGCTCATTGCAAGAGACTTGGGTTTGTCAAAGCAAAATTAAATGTTATTGACAACTAGTATAAGAAAGCTTTGAACTTAGCCTCCATTCATTTGCAACGTCGGAAAGATACATTTACTTTCACTCCACAGATGAGAAGAACCTGGCTCTTGAGAAGGAGATAAGGCCCACAGGCTCAAGCTTCTGTCATTCTCTGCGTACAGTAGATCTGAGAGCTAATACAGCTCAGGGCAACCGGAAATAGATCCCCCATACCAAAGAAACATTAAACAAAGATCCATTTGAATCCGGCATATGCATGTGGAATTCTATATTTAAATCCTTAAGCACCAACTATTATTGGTGCAAATGCAGGTTATCATGGCTACACAAACCAGAAGGTGACTCAATGGTACAGACTTTGCTATTCCAAAGTATACTATTATCAGATCTATTTTGCTTACAACTAAACTATTTTTCTTGGTGCAAACTGTGTGTTGTGTCTTTGAGGAGTCAAAATAAGGAAGTCTTTTTCCAAGTTTTAAATCCCGTTTATACTTTTAGTAGAAAGAGGGAGTATTTATGCCTATGTGGTGTAGGTTGTACATACATATACAGATGGGCATGTGGTTAACACATACTGGGTAGGATGTGGGAATGATGTATATAAGGAAGTATCGATCTCGGATATATTTCTTATGTCTGCATATATACTTAAGACTTAGTCCTGCGTTGAGTGCAGGGGTCTGGACTAGATGACCTGCTGAGGTTCTACCCACCTCTATGCAGCCATATGGATATATAAGGGATACATTATATACATAATTTCCACAGACCAAGCACTATACAGTGTAGATACAGCCTCTAGATTTGATTGCATCCTTTTGCCCCACCCTTCCTGTCACTTTTCTTCTTAGATTAGCCAGCGCCTTCCTGTGGGCTTGCCCCGCGCCTAGCCCAACGGGCCTCACCCTCTCAGGTGGCCGGTGTGGGATCTCGTGCCGGGCTGTGTGTCTGGGGTCCCGGGGAAGGCAGGCACAGACGGGGGCCTGGGCAGCTCTCCCCGCCGGTGGCTCTCTGCGGGGCCGCGGCCCTGCCCCGCGGCGCACGGTCCCTAACCAGCCTCTCTCGCTCTCTCCCCACCCGTGTCCGGCAGGTCTGGTTCCAGAACCGGCGGGCCAAGTGGAAGAAGCGCAAGAAGACCACGAACGTGTTCCGGGCGCCGGGCACGCTGCTGCCCACGCCGGGCCTGCCGCAGTTCCCCTCGGCCGCCGCGGCCGCCGCCGCCGCCATGGGCGACAGCCTGTGCTCCTTCCACGCCAACGACACGCGCTGGGCCGCGGCCGCCATGCCGGGCGTGTCGCAGCTGCCGCTGCCGCCGGCGCTGGGCCGCCAGCAGGCCATGGCGCAGTCGCTGTCCCAGTGCAGCCTGGCGGCCGGGCCGCCGCCCAACTCCATGGGCCTGTCCAACAGCCTGGCAGGCTCCAACGGCGCCGGCCTGCAGTCGCACCTCTACCAGCCCGCCTTCCCCGGCATGGTGCCCGCCTCGCTGCCCGGCCCCAGCAACGTGACGGGCTCGCCGCAGCTCTGCAGCTCCCCGGACAGCAGCGACGTGTGGCGGGGAACCAGCATCGCCTCCCTCCGCCGCAAAGCGCTGGAGCACACAGTCTCCATGAGCTTCACCTAATGGCAGCGCCGCCTGCCCCCCGCGCCCGGCCGCCGCCCTCACCCCCACCCCCCCGCGGATCGCGTCCCTCTCCCCCCCCTCCCCGACTTACTTACCAGGGAGTCGACTCAGGATCTGAAATCAGACACCAATGGACTGGTTTGTGGGCAGAGAAACACCCCCCGCCCTCCCCTCGCACGCCCCCAGCCCCCAGGCCTGTGTTCCCGGGAGGAGACACAACAAGCAGGGCCTTGTGTCTTCACATCAACACACGAAAGGACTCATTGGGCATTTGGGATCTCGTTTTAATTTGTCCCTTGTCTCCCTTCCCCACCCACGCACCCATCTATTGGGCTTTGCCAAGAGATCCATTTTTTTTTAAAGCACAACAATAACAACCCCAACAACAAATATTGCAGGGCTTTTTGGTCAGAAGTTTTCCTAACGGGCAGCACTGGCTTTGGGGGGGGCTGGGCAGATTAATGAAGTGATGAGAGATATCAAGAGGAAATTGAACCCATTTTGATAAAGGGTTTATAAGTGAGAGCAAAAATCAAAGTCATGTTTCCTTTTGTAAAAAGTGTGAGGGGGGGGGAAAGCACTTCCCTTTTCTGGATCTTTGATTTCTTGATCGATTTAGTTGCAAACCTGTCACCTTTTTTATTTTTATTTTGTTGCTATTGTCTCTATTGCATCTTCTGCTGTTGCCACTGGCCCTTGCAACTCAGCGGCAAGGGCCTGGTGCACGTGGACAGTCTCTCTCGCCAACCCTGCCAAACTTTGTACAGAGAACACAATCAGCTCTTTTCTGCATGTGCTGGTCCAATCCAATCCCGGAGAACAGATGCTCTTTGGAAGAATGAACAAACAATGTGAAATAGGATGTTTTGTGTAGATAAAGCATTCTTGTTACATACTGGTCGGTTTGTGATCTGTTTTAACTTATTGTCTGTGCTTATTTATTGAATTTTGGGTTTCTTAATAAATGTTTGAGCTAATATAAAGCATATTATTTGACTTTTCCGGACAAGTTTATAACAAGTTAATGTAAATGGATAAATAAAATCATTTTCAGTATGTGATATGAAGAATTATGGGTTTTGGTGTGGCGTGTGAGATAAAAGCGGTCTCTTAACCCACAGGAAAAAAAAGATCCCCGTTAATTTAAAATTCAATGATTTTGGGAATGATTTGCTTGCTTGAACTTTGCATTGAAGCATTTCATTTATTACAATTTTAATACTTCATGATTAATAAACTTTTGTTGATCTTTGTGAGTAATTGACATTTCAACTCCAAGAAACGGAAAGTTACGTTACAAATAACACAGTGGGGGCTGGGGGTGGTGGGGGGGGGGGTGGGAGAGAGAGAGAGAGACGAGAAGTAAGCGATAAGGTGTGCTAAAGCCCGATTGGTATGAGAGCCTAGGATGGGAAGATGTGAGCCAGCGCAAAGGACACACAAACCTAATGCCTATGTGCATGGGACAGGGCACGAAATTACGACATTAACAGGTCTCAGACCCAGACAGCAAGACACTTTCTTACTGATCCGTTTCAGATAATGTGTGTTGGGGCCACATAGGGTTAAGTAGAATAAATAGTTAAGCACGGAGCGAATCCTGCAACCAGCGCGAAGACGGGAGGTTTGCCTGTGGGTAGAACGTGCCACATCCTTTGATTTTCAGACAAAAAGGAATTAATAGTTTCGACAGCCAAATAAAACGGCTAATGTGGGCACGGAGTCTTGGGGTTCGGTGAAGGGATGGCTGGACGGTGGTGGCGGGTCTCACCTCCCCGGGCCGGAAAAGGTTGTAGGAAGGAGAAATGAAATTGGAGGCGAGATCTTCTTGCCACAAGTGAAATGAGTGCACTCCTGGCACTTGGCTAATCGCACGGAAGAGAAACCGCGCCATTTACTTCTGTGCAAACTTTGACTTAGGAAAAGTACAGGATGTTGTCAAGCATCATACAGTGATTTTTTTAAATGTGATTCACTACGATCGTTTCCTCCTGTACATCAATTACACACCTCTTAATTACACACCGGAGAGTGCCCAACGCATAGTCAGCCGCAGAAGGGTCCTTGCTTGCTCCAAAGTGCATATTACACATGTATATTTAATTTAAAAGAGAAATAAAAGGAGGATAAATTACTGACGCTCCAGAGCAGGAGTGGAGGGATAACTGGAGGGACACAGGGCAACGGCCCCGCGCCCCGTGGCAGAATCTTGCTACCCTAGATGTCAAGCCAGTTAAGCTATCACATCTGAGTGGTGGCTCTCCAGGGCACAACATGCGCAACATGTTACTCGCGTGTTTCGCCGTGATCAACGTTCACATACGGTATTAGGGCCTGGGGTAAACCTGAGCAAACGGAACACGCTGCGCCATCGGTGTCCTACAGCATCCCCCAGCCTTAGGCAAGAGACTTGTCCTCCATTGGCCACCCCACATCATAATGTCCTAAGAGCGCCACTGCCCTCGGGCAGCGATTACACGCCAAGATGTGATGGAGTTTTCTCCTCCTTTTAAATGGGCTTTTTCAATTATAAAGAATCTTTTGCGTTGAAGTCCTGCTCCAGTGCAGTCAATGGGAATTTTGCCATTCACAGAGGGAGCAGGATGTGGCCAGGCCCTTGGCATTTCTGATTAATTAGGCTTATCAAGATGAAAATCCAGACGTAGTGGATATCGAAGAATGCTTTTTAATAAGAGCTCGGTAGCCTCAGGCAGTATCGCCATAGGCGCCCTTTTCTGGATTAAAAGCGGGTGGTTGGGCATGCTCAACACAGTACAGTACTTGGTCGTTTTGTTTTTGCCACATCCCAGCACCTACCAGTCTTTGGCCTTTAATTCTCACCTGCATGTCTCAACGTCCATTTAGGAGATCAGTGTAAACCTCACGCCGTTTCTTCCAAAGTGCATGGAAGGTTGTTTACAAGCATGTTAATTTTACAGCTTCTTTATACTGCTGTAAGCAAGACAGCTTTATGATGTAGGAATCAGGAATGTAATAAAATGTTCTATACAAGATCTCCAAAAATATGTGCTTTTTAATGGGATGAGAAAATGTGTTCTCCAGCTTGGAGGGAGGGGGCGAGAAGACACAATCCAAAAGGTCCAACTCTTGCCACTAATGGAAAATTACAAATCTGTGGCAGATGTCTTACAAAGATCCTTCCATTTAATGATCTTTCTGAAATATAAACCGTTTTCTCCATATTCTAATGAAAACGTTGTTCTAGATATGACCCAAGCTTTTTGTCCTTATCCAATTTTGATATAATATTTGTTTCCATGGCAATAGATCTTCATGTTATGAGTCCTGAAGATTTTTGAAGTTATATATACAGATAGCGCTAGCTGAAGCTTTGCAACATAAAATGTTTAAGATGATGTACTTACATATTTAACAGGGATGAAAAGAAGGGAAGTGCAAATTTCAGTCATACAGTTTACAGGCTGCAAGTGAGTGATTTTATTCCCAGACATCTCTCACACTTGATATTGAAATATAAAAATTAAACAACATGACCATTTTTACATACCACCAGCAACAACCTTGCTTCATTCAAATGAACTCACAGGTGCTGGAACTACGGGTGCTGGGGGTGCTGCCGCACCACCTGGCTTGAAGTAGCAATAACAACCCAAATACATGGCTTCTATATCCAGCATCCCCACTATAAAAATTCTTCCAGCACCACTGAATAAAATGGTCAGAAAAGTGACTGAATTCTATACATATAGAACAGGAACATTTATGATGAATAATAATTAGTCTATTATATACTAAGTAGCTAATACAGCATATTGGGGATTGTACAAACTAGTCTTATTTGCCCACCTTAAATGTGATTTAGCTTTGATCAGTCAGTCATCCACCGAGGCTCTTAACAGATTCAGATATTCAGTTATGGATTCATTTCCATACTAGGGTACATCTAAGCAGGTTTACTTCCCTTTATATAACAGCACATCTAATGTCTAAGGTACGTATATACATACTGTTAATGCAGCTGAATCTTTCATTTACTTTTTTGATTAAATGCTTTGACATTGTCTTCCACCCCTCAAATCCAACTGGAAGGCAGAACTGGCTCTACTGGAGATTGTATCTACTGAGCAATAATTAACAGTTGAGGAAGTTTGGGCAAGTTACGGCATCTGGTAACATGTAGTACAGGCTATTATTGCTCTAGCAGCAATGATCCCTGCTCCTGGAAAAGAAAATGTGTTTTAATTTGTGTTGTGGACTTTAAATTTTCATTTTCAGAATAAAAAACTCAGAACATGAAAATGTATCTTACAGTAATGGAGGTATGGCAGTTAACCTGTCAGCTGAAAGTATGTAACCTTCCTCTTCTCCTTTTCATGACAAAGGTAATCTCATCTGAGGGCATTTATGTGAAGAAATAACAGCATGGCACGGTGAAACCACTGGCTCATTAATCCTGGCATCTACTTCCTACAGGGTTTCTTGATTAGTTAGATTCATTCATAGGGTATTTCTGAGTTTTTGATTTGTCACCATTGGCTAGGTTCACTGAGTTCAGGCTAAATTGAGCCAGAAGCAATGTTTATTAGTAATTTTGTAATACAGACTACCCTAATAATTCAGCACAAATATCTCATCTGAAACATATCAGTTCGCCCTAACACCTAATGCAGGTTGCAGCTGTGTTCAGTGGGAATTGAAAGAACACAAGTGATTGGGCATGTATTTTCTAAATTATTAATATGAGGGCTAATAGCTAACCCATCTTCATTTCCAATGCAGGAATTAAGATCCAGTTTTAAAAAGTAAGCACTGACATAAAGGGGATCATCTCCTGTTTGGCATTGACTCAAATCAGTTCAGATCCAGCAGTACAGCAAATGTGACCAATTTAGCATTTCAGCTTTTTTGAAGAAAAAAAAAAAAAGAAGATAGGAAAAACAAAAACCTCTTTGTTGTCTAATGTGTCAGAAACATGAAAAATGTAAAACACATACAATATTGTAAAAGGAATAGAAAGAGAAATCTCAATAAGCTATACCTTTGCAATGTCACAGATCTCTCAATCTGTTCAACAGCTATGATGAAATTACATTTGAAATATATAAAAAGAGAGAACAAATGAAGGCCCTGATTCTGCAAATATTGAAACATCTGCTTAACTATAAGTATTTGAGTAGTCCCATTGATCTACGTAAGTGGTTGCTGGATGGGGACCCAAGGGAAGGTCTGCTCACAAACTTATACACCCCTTTCACCAATCCAGTTTCCTAAAATGACCACATCTAGCCAATTATATTCTGAAATAAGAATGTTGACACACAGACTTGCATGGAAATAACACAGATTATAGTTTGGATATTTTGCTGCATGTTTGTGTGCAGCCAGCCTGTACTATAGATAAAATCCAGGGTCCAAATGCTAATTGATCAAAGGCACACACCAGAAAACCCACAGAGAAAACCAATGACTGTAGAGGCACTATTCCTATGAGTAAGGTGAGCAGGATTTAGTCAGTGCAGCACACAGCGGCTCCCTGGGGCACACACCGCCTATTGTTCAGGAGAGTGGTTCTACCACAGATTAAAAACTGGGGCAGAGGGTGGAGACCATTGCATTAATTTTGAACCAAACTGAAGGGGATATCAACAGGAGAATAGCAATAGGAATCAGAGGGGCTGAACAGGCCCAGAATCTGCTGAAGAGGTCAATGAGCATGATCCATGAGTGGATAAATCATTATTATTTTATGTAGATAGTGATCAGAGTGTGCACTGACACCCCCAGCTTTGCATTGGCCCCACTCACAAGTCTTGGTGAAGTTTACTTCTTCTCCTAGCAGGAATAGATTGCATGGGGGAGGTCTTCAGGCTGCTCACAGCTAAAGCATGGCACATACAATGGCTCCTTTGACTTCCACCTGGGATATTGTATAACAGTATGAGTGGGAGGTTGCTGCTCTTATTTGCCAGTCAATTGTCTCTGCCTCAGGCCATATTTGATGTTTAAAAGCATTGTTTTCCTTTTATGTTGCTTCTTTCAGCAACACTTGTGCTCAAAAAAATAATTCAGAATGAAAGCAATGCTTTTCAAGCTTTGAAATCAGCTATGGGGATTCGCTACTCAGGAGGAGGAAATCCAAGACAGCAACACAGGATTTGCCATTCCACATTACACTGTTGTTCCATATAGTTTGGCATTCTGCCTTCAAAGGAAAAATGGGGGGGGGGGAATAAACCCCATAATTCACCTAATTGTGGAATGCTGGACATGAGAGTGAAATTCCTTCCTGAGCCCCACAGGCAATCAGTGTCTGTCTTGAAGCATGAGATTTGATTAGACTTCTCTTGCATAGCTGGAAATGTCATTAGCAATCAGAATAGTATATCTAGTTCTTTGTCCAAAACGAACCGCGGGATTTGTCTCAATGACCTCCTGTGGCAGTGAATTCCACAGGTTGACAATGCACCCAGTGAGGACATATTTCCTTTTATAGGTTCCAATTTACTGCCCTTCAATGTAATATAGGTGGCAGTTTTGCATCCCTGTGGCTTCTTTATAAACTTTTAAGGTTCATTTTGTGTTAAATCGCCAAAGAAATATTTCAGAATAAAAAGCAAACACACCAAATATAGTAGAAATATAATAAATAATAGAAATACTAAAAACACCACCACGACCACATTTCAAGGTAGCTGTGCTCATTATTTTGTAATCAGAGTATGTCTTAGATACTCTAAGCATGACACTTTGGCCTCCTGCCTTACATCATACCTGAGGCAAGATGCTATTTGACTATATTGCTATCCTTCTCTATGTTATTGCTTCCAAGGAATCTAGTTCTACCATCTTTACTCACAATTAGTGCCCCATTCTGGGTCCAATCCTGCTCCTACTCAATCAATGCCAAAATTCCCACTGAATTCAATGGTGAAGGATTAGGCCATCTGTGAGTAGTCCCACTAAAATCAATGGATTGCTCAGCTTAAGTCAATGCGACAGAATTTAGCCTCTAATAAGCAAATTAACAAGGCTATTATTGATTGGAGGGTTTTGGTGACATCATAAACCATGAGAGGAGAGCTTAAGTCTTCTGTTCTCAGAAACCCAGGGTTGCATAACCCTGTTGCAATGATGTGTGTGCACAAATTCTGGATTTGCCCAGGTGCGTCTAATATTTGTGCTCATGAGTCAGGCTAACAGAAATATCTACACACGCCTAACTTTAAAATAAGATTTAAAAAGCTACAAGAAAACTTCTTTCCCTGTCCCTTAAAATATAAAAACAATGTAATAATCTATAGTACAATATGCCACTTTCATGCAATATAGATTTACATTTATAAATGGAGTGACATGATTCAAATATTGCTCACCTTTACTCATAAAAGTAGCCTTATTGAAGTCAATAGGATGCCTTGTGTGTGTAAGTTGCTGCTCAGGATGTGGACTAATATATATATAACTAAGGGGATCAGTCATGCTTGTAAGGGGCAGACCTTCATGGGGATGGGTTGGAGCAGGGTCCCCTGGAAGACGCATTAGGAAGCATTCTGCAAAGAATGCCTCATCAAGCTCCATGGTACATAAAGGCAGCCTGCTTTCTCCTACACCCCTTTGGAGGGTGCAATTTGTTCCCTTCCCTGCATGGCCAATAAGACTGCATGTAGGGCAAAGCCATGGCTGTGCCTCCTTCCTACCACCTTGGGTTGCAGACAGGGAGCAAACCCTGTACTCAGAGGAACATAGTGATCGCACTTGTGTCTGGCCCTTACTTGAGCCAAACAAGCACTTCGCCCTCTGCACCCGGATTTTATCTAAGGGCAATTCACTATTTGGCCAAAAATGTGGAAGTGTGATGTCCTGTAACAAACATAGCTAGTCATTGCAGGAAAGTGTCACTCTGGATGGGATGACAGAAGCATGGATGAGTAGAAATACATTTTAACTAACTTAATCTAGTCTATCTTTGCCATGCCCATCACCATAGGATCTGAGCAACTATATGCATGTAGGTGCTCCACGTGCCTGACTGCAGTACGTGTTAGATCATTTATGCAGCTCCTAGAAAGGAGACTGCATGTACACAATGTGGTTAATTGTCTATCTAGTGAACAAAGACACATAAGCAAAAATGACATGCTAAGATATTTCAGTTGCTACACAGCCACAAGAGGTCATCAGAAAATAACCAGCTTTGCTCTTTCAGCTAAAGAACAAAATGAAAAGACTATAAAAGGTCAAACATATAAAAATGCATTGAGAAGAACAGAGAAGAATGTTAACTTACTATAGAACTTCTCATTGTACAGTTGGTGTGTGTAATTTTTGTTTCTATTGTAAATAATAATTCACACCTACACTGGGTTGTCAACCCGTGTTTTTATCTTGAGGTCCTGGTGGCATATTAATGACCCATGTGTTATTCTTGAAGTTTTTCTTATTATAAGAAACAATTATAATTCAGCTGTATTCTATATCATTGTCACATTTTTTCCTTTCACTCTTGATTTCAGTTTAGTTTTAGGCTCTGTTTCAGCAACGAATTCTATGTGGTCAGACCTCTGTACTGGCATGGAGTCCCATTGACTTCAGCTTTGTTCCACTCAGGTGCAGAGGTCTACACATGGAGAGCTCCTTGCAGGACTAGAGCCTTTGCTACTAACCAATCACTCTATCTTTTCTGAGTGTTTCAGACAAAAAGCTGGTGTCTCCAGTACATTCATATCCTGGTTTGAACCCTAACTCTCTAATCAGTCCTTTCTCATTTCTGGTGGAGACTTCTCTTCAGCCTGTCTGCTACTGGCTGCCTAGGGTTCCATCATTAGCCTTCTTTTCTCTGTTTATCTTCTTCCTCTGGGTTGTCCCACTGCTAACCTCATCCATGGATCTGTAAGTTCTATGAAGATTACATCAAACTGTACATGTCTGTTGTTCCACTGTCTGATCCTTATCATAGACACCTTCCTTTATGTTGAACTCTATCAGCTGCTGGTTACATTCTAACTTCCCACTAGTGAATTCTTCAGATATTAAAGCTAAAAAATTCAAAATCAACTAAGCAACTGAGGATTCAAACCTCATTTTCAAAAGTGACGTAGGCACGTGGACTGCTAAGTCCCATCAATTTTCATTCTCCTGTTATTTGTCCCTGGCTTTTTATCAAACTCTACATCCAGCTCAGAATTTTCTTCCTGGTCAGCAAATACTCCATGAATTTGCTCCAGCCTAAATCTCTGACTATATTTGCCTATTCTTCTGTTCATTCTTTCCACTGCTCTGACCCCCTTTGTTATCACAGCTGGAAGCTGCCCAGTCTTCCTAGAAGTCCCCCCATCCACCAAGACAGTGAGTCATGTCTTATCTTTAAATCTCATTTTAATACTTATTTTTTAGCTCTAGTGTCTGACTGACTTTCTGTGTAAAGCAGTTTGTGATGTTCTGCATATATGTATATCTGACTAGTCTGTTCCCATTGAAATCCATGGGAGTTTGGCACATCATATACTGCTTTCATTACCAATGCACATCTGTGTGGATTGCACTAGAGCAACTTTCTTGAATTAGTTTTGTGCACTATTTTTCAGGCAGCATATTAAACCCAGCATTCAGAGAGTCTCCTTGAAGTTACTTGGTTGATTAAGTCATGTCCAGTTCTTCTGATTTCAAAAGCAATAGACAAAATTCTAGAAGGCTGGCACTTGACCCATTAGTAACTCAGTTAACAGACAAAACACTTTCTGACTCAACACACTCATTGTTAAATAGGGGCCTGATTCTGGCGTTAAGCCACTGGTCTCATATTGGGATGTATAGACAGCTTGTGCTGTTGCAGAAAATCCTGACAAAATTCTGTCTCACTCAACAAAAATTTCTCCAGATGCTCCAGGGAGTGCATGCTGGCTTGGCAAAAGGAATAATCATACATTCACTCCTGCACTGGCCCATGGCCTTGCTATCACCCTACCCCCTTTCCAGAGGTTGGCATCACCTCTGGTGCGATCTGGGAGTGACGTCTCTACTATCCATAGAGATTCTGACTGGCTGCTGCTCAGGGGTGCTAGCCACGTTCTAATCTTCCCAGACACTTGCAGCACACTGATTTAGAACACTAATATCCTGTGACATGTCAGCGTCTACCGAGATTCCATGGCCAGAAGGGATCATTGGTGATCCTCTAGTCCAGTGGTTCTCAAACTTTTGTATTGGTAACCCCTTTCACACAGCAAGTCTCTGAGTGCAACCTCCTCTTATAAATTAAAAACACATTTTTTATATTTAGCACTATTAAAAATGCTGGAGGCGAAGCAGGGTTTGAGGTGGAGGCTGACAGCTTGCCATCCCCCATGTAATAACCTTGCAACCCCCTGAGGGGTCCCAACCCCCAGTTTGAGAACCTCTGCTCTAGTCTAACCTCCACAGAGGCCATAGAGCCTCCCCAAAATAATTCCTAGACTGCATCTTTCAGAAAAACATCCAATCCTGGTTTAAAAATTGCCTTTGATGGAGAATTCACCACAACCCTTTGTAAATTGTTCCAGTATTAATTACCCTCACTGTTTAAAACGTATACCTTATTTCAGTGTGAATTTGTCTAGCTTCAATTTCCAGCCATTGGATTGTGTTGTATCTTTGTCTGTTAGACTGAAGAGCCCATATCAAATATTTGTTCTCTGTGTAGATACTTATGAACTGTGATCAAGTTGCCCCTTAACTTTCTCTTTATTAAGCTAAATAGATTGAGATCTTTCAGTCTGTCACAATAAGGCAAGTTTTCTAATCCATTAGTCATGCTTATGGCTCTTCTCTGAATCCTCTCCACTTTATCAGTATTCTTTTTCACTTGTGGACATCAGAATTGAACGCAATATTCCACCAGCAGTTGCACTGGTACCAAATATAGAGGCAAAATAACCTCTCTACTCCTAGGGGAGTTCCTCCTGTTCATGCATCCAAGGATCACATTAACCCTTTTGGCCACAGCATCTCACTGGAAACTCATGTTCAGCTAATTATCCACAATGACCGACAAATCTTTTTCAAAGTCAGTGCTTCCCGAGATAGTCCCCTATCTAGTAAACATGGTCTACGTTCTTCCTAGATGTATACATTTACATTTAGCTGTATTAAAATGAATATTGCTTGCTTGCACCCAGTTTACCAAACGATCCATCTTGCTCTGTGTCAGTGACCTGTCATCTTTATTATTGACAATTTTTGTGTCATCTGCAAACTTTATGTTCTCTCCAGGTCATCGATAAAAATATTAAGCAGTGTAATCGGCCAAAAACCAATCCCTGCATGACCCTAAACACACCAGCTCGATGATGATTCCCCATTTACAGTTACATTTTGAGACCTATCATTTAGCCAGATTTTAATTCATTTAATGTGTGTCATGTTGATTTTATATTGTTCTAGTTTTTTAATCAAAATGTCATGCAGTACCAAATCAAATGCCTTACAGAAGTCTAAGTATATTACATCAACCTTTATCAACCAAACTTGTAATCTTATTAAAAAAAAGATATCAAGTTAGTTTGACAGGATCTATTTTCCATAAACCTGTGTTGATTGGCATTAATTATATTACCTTCCTTTAATTCTTTATTAAACGAGTTCTGTATCAGCTGTTGCATTATCTTGCCTGGGATTGATGTCAGACTGACAGGCCTATAATTACCCAGGTCATGCCGTTTACCTTTTTTAAATACTGGCACAACATTAGCTTTCTTTCAGTCTTCTGGAACTTCTCCAGTGTTCCAAGACTTATTGAAAATCAACATTTACAGCCCACTGAACTTCTCAGCCAGCTCTTTTAAAACTCTAGGATGCAAGTTAACTGGACCTTCTGATTTAAAAATGTCTTACTTTAGTAACTGATGTTTAACATCCTCCTAAGATATCAGTGGAATGGAAAGAGTCACATACATAGCCATATGTATGATGTGACTACACCATTTATTTTCTTCCCATATACAGAAGAAAAATATGTATTGAACGCTTCTACCTTTTCTGCATTATTATTGATAATTCTATCATTTCCATCTTGTAATGGACCAATACCATTGTTAAGATTATTTTTGTTCCTAATATTCTTTAAAAACTCCTTCTTATTGTCCTTAACTCTGCTGGCCATAGATTTCTCGTTGTATCCCTTTGCTTTCCCTTATCAATTTTCTACAATTTCTAGCTTTTGATTTGTATTCTTTACTATTTATATTCACTCATTGCAAGGAATGCACATACACAGGTTAACAGTCAATTAGTAACAGAAAACACTACCAAGAAGGAAGGAGCCCAAACACAGCTTAACAGATTGCATGCTTCTCAAGTTGTTTTTGTATATGTGCTAGTATATTTAAAGATCTCTTTTGGAATCTGAGAGACAATTTCCTCAGCAGGATAAGCAGAGCTAGTCTTTGATCATAATGCCCAGCCCAAAATAAATAATTAGAAATTATTATTGATCTATAACTTTAATAATGCTCCTCAAATATTCTAGTGTCTTGGGCAATGGACCAGGTCATCTATCCCTAAAGCCAGCCATGAGGATAAATGATGCAATATAGAATTTTAAAAATAATTTGAATGTTATCCATTAAGGGTTGGACTTTCAAATAAAGAAGCCACATGAAAAATGTACATGCTACTGTATGCATAACAGGCACAAAGTTACTGGGACTCTGAATGAAAATACTCTGTTTGCATTGGCATTCACAGTAATTGCATAATCGAAACTGTGTGCCATACTTGGCTTCTAGTAGTTTGAAAATCAGGCCCATAATTTAGTACATCTGGAACATATCCTGCATGTCTGCAGAGAGGAGTTTTTCTTTTTGCTACTAAGAGTAATACATATTTTATTATTACTAGTAAAAATTATTACTAAGAAAATATTTTACTATTTTCAGCTGAATCAATCATCTAAATGTCTTCACAATAAGGCCAGTGGCATATATTTGGCTTATTCGGCTACTAAATATAGCCCGGTATTAAAGATACAAAGTTCAGAAACTATTCTCTTTTCAGCTGTATTGAATGGCAATTACAAATTCTGAACAATCATACAACTTCTTTAATCAAACAAGGTAATATGAAATTGGCTAGTTTTTCCTCAATACTTTCGACTTCAGTGAAAAATACAATAATTAAACTCTCGGTACAATGATTTTCAAACCTCCATGCACCCTCTGCCCCCCCTCCCCTCTTCTGTCTCTGGATAATAAATCCTTATGAAAGCTGCCACCACAGCTGAGACGGGTTGTGAAATTGTTTAATAATGTTGACTCAAGTGGTGACATCATTCTGGAGCTTTGGGTGTGTGTTTTGTTTTTTTTTTGCAACATCTTTAAAGACAACTGTAACTGCTGGCATCAGACTGAGCAGACACAACCCACAGCAGTAAGCAATAAGACCCAGATGCTGAAAGGTACTTAGGTGCCTAATTCCCATTGAAATCATTTAAATAATAATTCAAAGAAGAGAACACAAATCTTGTCCATGAATAAGATAACAAAAAGTCCTATGAGGTTTTTCCTGCTATGATTTTTTATCATGACCAAATCTCATTGGCATAATTATGAGAAAAATTAACAGGGTTTGTATTAACTGGCTGTATTTTGGGAGAAAATTGCTCTTGTTTTTCCTTAGGTGGCTGAGCTGATTAAACCGGGCCTTTTGGCTGTAGCAAGAAGACTACAAGGTGTACTGAACAAACAGTAACCAAAAAGTGTTCTTTTTATAATGGCATCTTTTAATGTGTTCAAAAATACTACAAAATGACATCATACACCCCAAAGACCTGTCGATCAAAAAATATATCCAACAAAATTGGACCTTTCCCACTTAAACTGATCTCATGTGTCTGCATCTAAAAAGCCTGGTTGTAATTCTGAGGACACCATGGATGGAAGAAAATTTTTTTTTACTACCACTAGTAACAGATGTGAAATTACATTAGATAAATATAATCATTAGTTTCAGTCTCACCCTGGTTAATTTGTTTGTGGAAATGTGCAACCCATTATTCATTAGGTAATTTTTCACACATTGATTAGAAAGCCATGTCGAATTGTGACCCAGCACATTTGGGTTTACCTATCTTGCAGTGAACTATACTGCTTACAGTAGTGGAAATGGGGGACAAAATGTTTATCTCAAGCTGATTTTGTGCCAATAAATAAAGTAAATCAATAGCCAGTGAAGTGTGAACGACATTTCTCTGCTGTATAATATGGTTTTGGGGGCAATTTGACATGCTACAAGGGGAAACAAGGGTCTTGAACAGAAAGGTAATAAAAGCAAATCATGCTGGTAACTGTTATTGAAGTCCTGTATTTTTCTCTACTTGGGCAGCTTTAAGATGTGAAAAATAATGCACATAAAGTTATAAAAACATGGAGACACTCCATATTTATACACATGCTGGACCAACTTCAGAAGTAGGTGCAAATCTCTTTGAAATCAGTGAAATTTTTGCCCACTAACACCAGCGCTGTATTTAGCCCATTTATTTCAGCTGAATGTGGCTCTGTAAAGCTGTATGAAAGCAATGCCATTTTTTTTCATGAAATTTCACTCACAATATTTCACCATTTCGCAGAGGACGATTTTTCACCCCTGCTGTCTTCCTTGCTCTTTTTGTTGTTGTAAAATTCTGAGGCAATGGCTATTTTTGCTTCAAAATATGCAAATAACAAAACAAAACAACTCCCCCTCCCCGCCCCCACCAAACCCTACCAGACAAACCACTGCAATGACACCAGCCCCACACCTTTCACTTAACTGATGGAACTCCATCAACTGCAGAGGAGGTGCGTCAGGTTGCACCAGCAGAGAATGTGACCCAACGTGTCATGTTTGTTAAACTTAGACATTTTTCTTTTGAGAACTGCAGACAAGTAAAAGGAGTGGGAGAGACAGAAAGAAAGAGAAAGAAAAATATACACTTCTGGATGTTGATGCTGCTACTAACCTTTATCTCCCTGTCCAAATAAACCTTCCCCAAAGGCGAGCTAGTAGATGCTCATCCACATGGCCAATGGTTTTACCTCAGGTCCAGATATCTGTTGTGCGGTGACTTGTTTTACCCACACAGCTCCTCAAGTCAACAAATGAGAATGACAATAAATCATCAAGTGCCAATATTTTTGCCAGCGCTACGTTAAGCAAGAAGGTGACAGGGAGTGTATGATGGAATTTAGGACAGGCAGGCATGTCTCCAAGATTTGCGACACTCAGCAGCCACCACCACCCTTGGAGGGATCAAATGAAAAGAAAGAGTTTAGATGAGAAAGCATATACACACATCCACATACAAGACAGCATCTTCAACAGCAGTTGTTATTAAGCTTCCCCACTAGGATTCCACAATGCACCCAAAGCATTCCTTTATCCATATGACCTATATGCTACGCTCAGACAGACACAGCAGTAACAATCATCCATGTAAAGTATAATGAAATAATAAACTCAGCCAAGTGCAGAACCAAAGCAACAGATCAAGCCAGGGTCCAACCAGGATCCCTTATCTTACTGTCAGTACTGAGCTAAGGGTGGATGGTTTTGAAGATCCAGCCCTGAGCCAGGAAAAGGCCTAGCAGCCAAGAAATTTGGATCTATGGATTGATTGTGATGACCAAGAAAAATGAGTCCGAGAGGTCAAAGTAAGATAGGATGGGGCAGGGCATAGCTGATCCCCTGCTTCCTCTCTTTGAATGTAGCATGTTGCTGTGCCATATACAGAACTCCCTCTACTCTGGTATGTCCCCTACAGCTGCAGGCCAAGATAGCAGTGGAGCAGCTGCTGTCTCCCTGGCAGGGAAAACAGTCCTCTTACGATGGTTGCAGGACAGCTGCTGTAAAGAGGAGCCTGAGGTGCTGGAGAGGGAAACTGGTTTGGGGAGAACTGATTTTGAGTGTGTCTTTCGCAACAGGAAGGCAGGATGGTCTGGGGGAAGGAGCACAGGTTTGACAGCCAGGCAAGCCTAAAGTCTAAGCCAGGCTCTGCTACAGATTTGCTCTGTAACCTTTGGCAAGTCCCTTTCTTTACCTTCTTTTCTTCATGTGTAAAATGAGGATGATAGTAATATTGACCCTCCTTGCAGGAGGTATTGTGAGCCTTAATTAGTCCTGAGAATTAGTATTATCAAGCTAGGTACTGAATCACTGTGACAAATGCCTCATGCATCACATTTGATCTAATCTTTACACATTTCAAATAGTCTTAAAAGTACTGGCACCAAATTAAGCAGAAAGGAGTTAGACTTTTGGTTTATTTTTGTTAGCCTTCATTAAGATTATATTTGTAAGTTACACAGAAATCAAATCAAATTACATCAGCCAGGATCTCTGCCTAACTGCCTGCAAAAATAGAACATAATTATTATCTCAAACTATAGGTTCTCATCCTACACTAAGAAAAAGAATTACATACATATATGGATTATAAACTGCCTCTACTTGCTATTTTAAACCTCAGATGTTTTCCTTTACATTCAGATTAAAATAACTTGAGTGTTTCCACATAATGCAGGCTGCATTAAAGTAATTAACATTTAATTAAAAGCAGGTTTTCCTCAGCAGGTCAGATTGTGAAGGGCTCAGTGTTGTTGCCATAGAAAGTGGGAGGCTGGGCTGTTTGGTTTCCAGAGAAGAAGCTGCTGTGTTCTGGCCCTGACAGTTTGAAATCACCCTTGGAAGGATCTGAAGATCCAAAGGTGGAGAGGTTCTCAGTGTCACAGAGACCATCTAACACTGCTAGAGAATGTCATTTTCTTTACAAATTCAGTGTATTGTTGTTAGGGTATTTTTAATTGAACTGACTGTAGAGATTTAAAACTCATACAGGCACCTGGTAAATTAATGTAACTGTTTGCTTCCTGTATGCTTTTGAATTGTATGAGCAAGCAGTACAATAATTTCCTATTGTTTTGCTTTTCTTATTTTATTTATGTTCCTTTTCTCTGTTTTCTCCAGACTCTTCATTCTTTCCCCTGCTGGCCATTGTGAGCCCAACTGGGCTCATTGGGAATATTGTCAAAGACTGGATTTAAGCACAAATTTGACTTTAAAACAGAATAGTTAAATTTCTTGCTCTAAATTGCAATTCTTATACTGAGATGCTGCAAGCAACAGTGACAAAGGGACCTAGGAAGGATTGGAATATTGTCAAGAGATTTAAAAAAATAGAGACTGAGTCTGAAATAAGGCAAACTAAATATATGTGGAAAAAAATAATCTGAAACAAAGATATGGGGGCCTCAAACCTGGTTCATTAAAGTCAATGGAAGTTTTGCCATTAACTCCAACAGGAGCAGGATAAGACCCTGAGCGATAATGACAATGCAATGGAAGAATTCTGACTAGTCCTGCTACTGGAAAGCGCACAGTAAGCATCAGCTCTACCACCGTCTGAAAAGATGCAGCCAGGTGGTGCTCAGCTCCAATGGCTAATGGGGTGGAGCCTCTCCCTCGCTGCACCTGCTTAGGGGTGGCTTGCACAGGTGGCAGCACAAGCCTGGAGACATTTGTGATTCCCGAGTGCTCAAGGCTGTGACTGTAATGGACTCCCATGAAGAGTCTAGAAGGGGAAGGATGCTTGTCTCTTTTCCCTACCTTGCACATTCATGATGGGCAGATATATTCTGGCCCTGCACCCATTTTAAACAGCCACTTGAACACTGCCCCTGCCTAGGGGCATCCTCAGAAGGCAGAAGGCAGTTGTAGTGGTTCCTACCCCACTTCCTCTCTCAGCTGCAGGAGGCATATCTAGGAAAAAAGAGTCATGGCTGGGCTGTCGCTTTGCCCTGGTGATCCCGCAGGTTGCTCCTAAGTGTCGGAGTGAACAGGGGGTCTTAAAGCTACCTTCCCCCACACAAGCAGTATGGTATGGACCCATACAGCTTGCATTAATGCAAATTAAAAAACGATATCTGCAAGAGCTTGTATAATTGCCTGCAAAGAGAACTGTCTAGAAGTATGTGAAGAATGTAAACATAAAGAGCTAGACAGAGGAATTATTCAGTAAGGCTGGTTTGGTTGAAAGGTTATTATTTGAAGTAATGGATGAAACTGATCATAGGAATATTTAGGTTCAATATTAGAGAAAAATTCCTAACAATAAGATCTATTCTTAGACTATGGACTAGTTCACCAAGGGAGCTTATGGAAATAGTGAGTCATTTAAAACTAGACTGAACAAAGCACTGCAAATTGATGCTATAAGGAACTATCCTGTATTGGTGAAAGCACAAACTAGATTACCTGATAGGTCTTTTTTTGTCTATAATTTTTATGGTGCTATCAAATTTGGAACAGGTTTAGGATGGTCTTATGTTTAACAGAGGCTACGATTAGTACATGTCCTGTACCCAGAGACTTGAGGAGACTTAAAAGAGTATTTTCAAATTTTACAAATGATTGCATCCACCCCTCATTTTCTAAATTCCTTTTCCTCTCACGAATGGATGGACAAGGTATCCGGGTGTAGACAAGTTACAGCGTTCTCAGGCTCCTCCCTCTCCATTGAGATTCAGTATTTGTTATATCACCACTTGCTACAAGCAGTTGTGATGTCCCATAGCAAACAAGCTAAGGATGGGTCGACAGTGTGGAATTTGAAATTTTATTAACCCTGTGAACCACATTTTCCAACAGCATTCACAAAACTAGCACAAGTTTGCAGCCCCTTTCCCTCCTGTAATTTAAACCCATGTGTTCCCCCTCCTCCCCCCCCCCCAAGACTAGTTCAATGAAAAGTATTTTTCTAGCTAACAAGAAGCTTGTGCTGTTAGGGATAGAAAAAGGCCCTGAGAGGTATCATGGCGGAAGTGGATACTGTATAACCTGTACTTCTTTTTCCATTTGATGTTTTTTCTTTTCTCTCTCTTGTGCCCATCATTGTGGTAGCTGAACATCGTAACCTCTTCTCCACTCTACTGCTTTTTTTTCAGTCTCTCTGCATCCATTTTTCATTTTGCTCACTCTGACCCGTCACTGCCCAGCTGCCCCCCTTTCTTGTAATTGTACCTAAGATGAACCCAAACACAATAAATTTAAAGTTTGATTCAAACCTGCAACCTTGTGGTGTTCAAATTGGTTTGAAATTAGGCAAGTGAGTCTGGTCTTCCCTACATCAAATAAAACAAAATCAAACTGTTTTTAGAACCTACTTTCATATCATTCCTTTGGCAGGAGTGATTAGAGTGCTCAACTGCCAGCTATCAGTGATATCCATCTAGCATGGATGATTTAGGAATAATAGGTAAGATTCATCACTCTTGCTACAATTTTAAAGTGACATAACTCCACTGAAATCAATGCAATCACACTGGTGTAAAACTGGAGTAACCCAGTGGTGAACAGACAGACCCACTGAAATTAACTAATGCCACTGAGGGAAATTCACCTTTGCGCAGATGGCCCATGCAAAGTCAACATGGGGCTTAAATGGGACTTAAGTGGTCAACAGATTTGATGCTGGCCATATGCACAGGTGTGAATTTCACCTGTGGTACAGAGGAAAGACTTAAATAAAATAACTGTCAGAATACTCAAGTAAACAGCAAAGCAGTGCTTCTATCTGAAATGTACAAAGGCTAGCAAATCATTCTTTATTTCACTTTATAAAGCATTTCAAAGGGTGCCCACCCAACAGTTCCAGATGCCCTGCCATCCTTTAGCATCACAAATAAATAATACAACTATATTAAAATGTTAAAATTGGATTTATTCCTAGCCTCCTCTACATCCTCTAACTGCCACTTCTGGCACAAATGGACACTTGGACTAGCAATCCCAGCACAACCAGCCACAAAGCTGTAGACGGCTTTATCGCGCTGGTGAGATCTGTTTCAGAAGCCACTGGATGTTTAGAGTTGCTTTTCAGCTGGCTACATAGGGCCCAGATGCTGTAAATTGGTTACCGTGCCTTGTCCCCCACATTTCCATTTTTCTTTCGTTTCATCATTATTATAAAAAATTGGTAGATGGTTAATATTACAAGTCCAGGACAAAACTACTCATACGTTCAGTGTAAGGACATTTCAATATTTAAAACAGATGGTTCCCAGTGACCTTACGTGTCTCCTTTGTAAATGTATGTACTGTCTTATAGAACCATCTGCATCTCAATATGCAGGTCATATGTTTCCAAGTGTTTCCTCGTTTACTAGCAGAAAATTCCATCTTCTGTCTGCCACGAAATAAAGGTGTAAATCTGGATTGGTTCCAACTGAGAGTAGACTTTGCCCCAAAGTGTTATGTGAGTGTCAGATTTTATACTGCTTATACTTTGCATTATTAATGTGCCAACAGCTGGTAGAATTTCAAGTACATAAGAACACTTTCTAACACGAGCTTAGCCAGAGCATTTCAATCTGAGGCAGTAGCTGTCTACAAAAACCTAGCCATTGGCAATGTGGGGACATTATCCATTGTCCAACATTACATTGCATCAGCTGTGATGCATGCAGTACAGGAAGGAGTGCAGAATAGTGCATGATTTCAGGCGTCCTAATATGGAAAGATTCAGCCTTGTTCTTGGCTACCTCTACACAGAGGAGTAGAACCAACATGTGAAAGGCAACATTACACTCTCAGAGCCCCTCCATGGATTTTTACTCTGATTTTGTGCTCTACTTACATGCACTAGGTTCTCTGTACCTAGGACTCTTACAGTATGAAGATCCATCCATGCAGACCTGGGAGCAAGCTTTAGTATGGTTACTCTGTTCTTTAATGACAACCCCTTTAATTTGCTTAGGACTTGCCCTGGGGTTGGGCATGCATTTTTTTGTGTGAAACTGTCATAAAGAATTGTCCATAAAATATACGTACCTTCTGCTACTCAGAGTTAGAAAGAAATAGCAGGGAGATGGGAAGTGGCATACCTCTAATTTAAATTTCAATTAGAAAAAAATACAGAAGTGTATTACATGAGAAACTGCTAAGAGTTGTAGGGAATATGGTGTTTTAAGACCTACTGTAGATCTATGTCGGTGTCTGTGAAAGAGAGGATAATTAGTGTCCGTACTCTCAGTCATATCAGACTAAAGGTAATGGGGTGTAAGAAATGGTTCATTAGGCTCTCTCAAGTACTTTTACTGTGTCCATACTATTTATACCAGCAGAAAAAATTCAATGTCTTTAAAATCAAGTCAAAGCATTTGCCTTATATTCTTGGTTTGAGAAATAACATTGAGTAATGGTCTCTTAAAGTCAAATAGAAAAAAATGTACATTAAAAACTTAAACAGTTTTTATTAGCATTATGTGCCACTCCAACACAGAGTACATGCAAATGCAAACTCCTCCCTTCCTCACTTGCATTTCTGTCGATATGTTTAACTTGCAGAAGTGAATTTGTGGACAGAAGCAGCAAACTAACAAATCAGCCACATTCCCAATGCAGAACATTTATTTTCAAAAGAAACATTTGTATTGAATATCCTTTACTCTGTAGGTCTGAAAAAAAGGGCAAGTGGTATGGAGAACACCAATAAATGTGATTAAAGGGATGAAGAGGACTGATATATAAGAAAGGGTTAAAAAAACAAAATATGTGTAGCCTAAGTGATGAGTCTGATGATTAAGGTGGAGAGTACGTGGTAATACTCCATAAATATTTTAAGGGTGGATTCCAAGGAGGGCAAGAAGAGTTTTTTAGGATGGCAAAAGAGGTATAAGTAGGAGGAATAGGATGAAATTAACAAAGGGAAAATTTAAGTTAAGTATCAGGAAAAGCTTCCTGACAGTGAAATCTATAATAAGATTGTGGAACAAGCTCTCTCTCCTGGGAAGTGGTGAAACCCTATCACATGAGACATTTAAAATTAGATTGGGCAAAGCCTTTGAAAGTATAAGGATGTAAAAAGAAATATAAAGCAGAATCCTGAACTGGCAAAGGGGTGGACTAGAACTAGATGACTGAGAGGGTTCTTTTTTTTGTTCTGATTTCTCAGATTCTTTGAAAACGATGCTACATTTGTAGTTTCTAGAAAAGTAACTAGCATGGCAAGGGTGAATTTGGGAGTGAGTCTATTAGCATAAATTACAGTATATATCTACAAGATAATAAGGGCATAGCAAAGACACATTGTATTAACACTGCATGCAATTCTGAGTGCACTTCTGAACACATTGTTTTTTAACGTGCGGACCTGGGCATCCACATTTTGACAATTTGGCCCAAGATAGCTGCTTTGTTTACTACCCTGACAGCATTTGTTGATAATAATTAAATGTTTCAGTGGGTTTGACACGACACTCCCCAGACATGATTCAAGAGTTAAATTTGGCAGAGCGCGAGTGGTTTAACACCTGATCCTTAGAAGAAGTGAGGTTTTTACTCACGAAAGCTTATGCCCAAATAAATCTGTTAGTCTTTAAGGTGCCACCAGACTCCTTGTTGTTTTAGAAGAGCTAGGCACCTGCACCTCCCATTGGTTTCAATGGGAACTGAGGGTGCTCAGCACCTCTGAGTAGCAGGCTGGCTATTCAGGTTAACAGCTCATTCTGTACAGAACTACTGAAAAGCAAATCTAGCATTTGGAATACAATGAGCACAAACATTTTACAGGGATAGCAAATGTGAATATGACAGTGTGATGCTGTGGGGGACTAAACCTGGGTCAGTTTGATTTGGGGGGGCAAAGAAGGGGACGCATAAATAATTCAAACTCCTCTAGGATAACTCGTTTTTCAAGTGACCTATCTAGGACAGATTGGCCCAGTGGCCATATTGTAAAAGGACAGGCAGGACAATCAACTATTTAACATACAGACAATGAACACCCTCACCCAGACAGAATTTACAATTAAGGCATCCTGATTAATCTGATATTATCGGACAGAGATACAATGGGGAATATGCATATCCTGAAAAAGGTACAGAGTAATTATCTACCTATGCAAAATATATACCATATGCATTTAAGTGCTAATTCAAACTTGAACTATTGCCACTTGTTCTAAATTTGATTCCCAGAGACTTTGATTATACATGTGTCATAAATTGCTTTTTGAATATTTTAAAAGTTGCAATGACTCAGTTTTAGAAGACGATGTTTTCCCTTACATGAAAACACAACAGCATTCCAGTATAAGTATCTATTTTTTAACCTGACGTTTGAAACATACTGGAGACTTGTGTTTATTTCCATGATCTATAAATAAATAATCTGCAGTCTGGGGGCCTGATCTAGGAAAGCACTTAAGCATATGCTTCACTTGAAACAGGTCAGTTGTCCCACTGAAATCACATGGGACTATTCAGGTTCTTAAAGTTAGGCATGTGCTTAAGTGATTTCCTGGATCAGGGCCTAGGTTTTTAGGACCCAGTTAATAGAAAGGTATATTGAGCTTTCACTCCACGATGTGCAAAGCCAAAGAAGCTTTTAGGGTCTTCTTAGTCTTGTTCAGGATTTGGTAGCATGGAAGCCTGATTTTTCTGTGCACAAATATTGTCACATTGTCTTCCATGGAAAGATTCCTCCCCGCCCCCCAAGTATTTAGACTTAAATATATTGGGCTTGACTCTGCAGTCCTTACTCAGAAAAAAACCTATTGACTTCAGTGTTCGCTTTCTTTTCCTGAGTAAGAACTGCAGGATCAGACTGTAATTACTTCTTGAGCCAAGTATTGAGTTTTCAATGCAAACTATGTTTGACGTTTGCTCCTGGAAGACAGAGTGAAAAATGGTCTGTAAAGTTGATATGAGTTTGAAAAACAGCAACATTTGCTTTATGCATAATACAGAACCATTCATATCCTCATACCCTGGTATGGAAAACATTGATCAAGCACATGAAAAGATCCTGACATGTAGTTGCTTCAGTCTCAGGATCATGGACTAAGTCAGTCTGCATTTATATGATATGCAGTGTAGTTGTAGCTGTGTTGGCACCAGGATATAGCCACACAAGGTGGGGGAGGTAATATCTTGTATTGGACCAATTTCTGTTGGTGAGAAAGACAAGCTTTCAAGCCACACAGAGCTCTCATTTTTAGTACTATTGTTTATTATTTGTACTGCAGTAATGGCCTAAGGGCCCCAATCACAGATCAGGCCTCTCAGTGTGCTAGGTGTTGTACAAACACCAATAAAAAGATGACCCCTGCCCTTGATAGCTTACAATCTAAGTAAATGTGAATGTACTAAATAGTACTAACACCAGATATATTACACAGCTAAGACTCTGGGCTAACTCCTCAGCGGGTATAAATCTGCATTGCTCCACTGGAATGTGGCCCTCTCAGCTACAATACACTAACCTTTATGGGTTCAATCTTGCACCACTGAAGTCAATGAGAATTTTGCCATTGACTTCACTGAAAATAAAACCAGGCCCTCAATCAACTGAAGGTGCTGAGGCCGCCATGATAAAATATAGATAATATGCTGAACACCATGCAGGACGCATCTCTGCCTACAAGAAACAAGCCACCTTCGATGGAAGTTGAAAGTTCAGTGCTACTCACAAGAACTGGTCCTCAGTGGATTCTACAAATACCCTGCTGCAGAGCTCTGAACTGCTAAATATTTCTATATAGAAAAGTTCCATATTGTAAACTTTCAGATAAATTGGATAGAACTTTTGATAATTTCATGCAATTCACCTTGTGAATATAAATAATTTTTCATCAACTACTTAATGGTTCTCTAGTTACATTTTTTTTTCTTTTTCAAAATTCAGGGGAATTCCAGAACATTTTGCAATTAGCTAAGGATTATATTTCCTTATTTTTATTAATTTTGAGTAAAGTGGGATTTATCAGTGGAGCATTCATTGACACTGACTTCAATTTATTCTGATGAAACTGACTGACATCTGTGTGTGCTGTTCATCAGTCATAATTTAAACCATTCTTAATTGCATTAAATGTAAATTAAGACATTCAATTTCAGCCATTATTTTTCATAAAACACTGTGAACTGAATTTTAGTGGGTCATGAGATCTTACATTCAAGATAAATAGGGTAAATTCAAAACTTACCATTGATGTTCATATTTCACCCTTTGTCGACTGTATTTCGTTTGTAGCTTACTAGATTGGAACAATTAATTTTCTCTCTGAGGGGAACATGAATGGCTAAGGGTGACGTTGCTGAATTTTTTAACAAATGACTTTATCATTCCGAGAGCTTGCTTGTTACCATAGTGGGCTAAACAGATTAAGAGAAAACTAAATTAACCCTTTATCTAAACTAAATGATAAATTAAAACAAAAAATCCAAACAACTCCAGAATCAGTTTGCTGGGTTTGAATTAACATGATGATGTTGCTGGATTTTTTAAGCTTCCTTGATTACATTTTCATTACAAAATCTCTATGCAGGGAAGGCTTAGATACAGCAGTGTCCACAGTTAAAAATAGTTGTGGGGAGTGAAGTCTATTTTCTCTCATGGATGAGAACTGCATTTAAAGTAAAATTAATTAATTAATTAACCAACCAGTGAAAACTGTCTTAGAGGCCTCATCCTGTTCCCACTGGGGTTAATACCAAAATTCCCATTCAATAGGAGCAGGATTCAGCCCTAAATTACAAGCCCAGGGACCAGCAAAATTTAGTTACCTAGCAGTGCTGGATTTTGAATAAAGGTTGAACGGAATTTTACTAGAAATCTTGGGGGTATTTGAAAGTAGCTGCTTAAGATAGGGGAACACCTCTGGGGGCTGATCCTTAGGGCATGCTTTGTTATACTCTATCCTGCTTGTGGGCCAAATCCTGTAATCCCTACTCAGGCCAAACTCACTAACTCACTAACTTCAATGGGAGCTTGACCCAAGAAGGTAAGGACCACTTGTAGGACTGGGCCCTTTGTAAGGACTGCAGGATTTCACCAGTAATTTATTGTTAAATTTCATTGGCAATGATGTGAGCAATAGCCTGTCAGGGAAAAGCAAATGGATAATCCTATGTGCCATTTTATAGTGCATGTTTACTAAAATGGGATTGTATGCCACAATAGCAAGGGTTGATCTAAGAACCAAACAGTACTCACACACATCCATATAGTTTCATGACAGGGACTCAGCAAAGCAACTTATGCACATGCTTAATATTAGCACAAAAGTAACCCCATTGCTATTCATCAAAGCACTTAGCGCATGCTAAAGACCATTGAAATTTATGGGATTTAAGCATGTGCTTAAGTGCTCTGATGAATCGGGGCTAGAGAGCTTCAACAGCAAACCAGTCAATAGTTTGTGATTAGGGTTCTGATATGTCCCAGATAAAGGACCTGATCTTGTAGTCCCTTACTCATGGGAATAATCCTTTTGAGTCTTTGGATAAGGACTGTGCGAGTAAGGATTTGTAGGGTAGAGTGCAAAAGCTGGTCAACAAAGATGGGGAACCAGTGCATCCCTGCTTTGCTTACACATGTAGTAAAATTTTATATGACTATTATATATGACATTTACATTCCCATGTCAGTTCAACTGATGGAGAATGAAATGTTGCAATAAGTCTGGAGATGGGTAGTGATGCAATCATCCTACCAGTTTCTTGCTATTAATATATGTCTCTTACTCATTTTTAAAGATAGCATAAATGAGAGTACTGAATATAAATGGCTTCTGTAAGTCATTCTGGTCAGTGAAGCATATCATTGTTTGCAACTAGAGTTCCATAAAAGCACTGTCTGGCTGATAGACTCACTATATATTTTTTCTCATAAATAAAAAACAAACAAACAATATTCAGTATGTTTAATGAAAATTATAAGCTCATACTGTGTACAATGAGTTTCCAAAGCCAGAACTAGTTGCATGTGCTTAATGGGCTGACCTTACTATGTCATCTTTAGAGTATGTGATGCCTATATGCCAGCAACTATACATTTTTTCTCTGGATGTATGTTAGCAAATATTTGATTATGATTTATTTTGGGATTCTCTGAAAGATGGAGTAAGTTCTTTAATATTAGCATTACTAATGATTTTAATGAGGCATTAAAATGTTGCAATATTGTAGGAACATTTTTCTTTTTTCAATATTATTTCATTAATAGTTCACAAGAATGTTAATGTTAAATTGATTACGGAACCTGAAAGAATAATCCTCAAAGTGTCAAAGTGCCTTTAACAGAATGAAAGAATTCGGCAAAGGCAGGGATCTGGGGAGTTGTAATGAGACGCCTCTGCACTAGAGAACAGCGAAGCCAGTATTTTGTAAAATTAAGACTGAGAACAATGTTTTAATATATTTAACTTTAGAACTCTCCAGCAATTGTAGCCAGTTGAATGTTAGGCCCCGATTCTGCAAAAGTCCAACTCAAACCCTCTCTGCCTATGTGGAGTCCCAGTAAGATGCTCATATCTCCCTTTGTAGGAGTCTGGTCTTATTTATTTGAACATAGGTAAAGAAATGTCAAATACAAAATACATTTCCTTTTTAACAAGAATGAAAAGCAAATCTTTACTTGGCTCTGCAGGGCTGTACAATCCATGTATTGACGCCTCTGCAGAGTGGATCATCTTCTTAGGGATTTATGGTTCACATAATGTAAGTACTATACACGTTTCATTTTTATTTTAACACAAAAGAGTGGAATGAAACATTTCCATTTAATTTATGTTAAATGGATATTTAACGACTTGGATTTTTCACTGCATGCTAGAATGTATAGGGGGTTGGCAAATGTGCTACATTAGGAAATCTGAAAGAAGGCAGAGACTGGAAGACATGGAAAAAGATCAGACACAAATTTGCCAGGTTCTAATTTAGAAGGTAGAAATGTTTTGAGACGCTTGTCCCACAGCAGCTTTAAGTTAAGTAACCGGCACTTATGCAGGAGATGAACCAAGGTTTTCGTGACCGTGGCAGCATTACAGAGGAGAAGTTAATGTAAAGATGAAGTGCTCTTGAACAATTTTTTTCCATGTGTTAGGCAAAAATACCCTTTCATGTGCCATTTCTGCATGTCTTAATATTCAAACAACAGTTTTACTGTGGTCAGTCCAGTCAAATCTACTCTCCGCTATATCCGATTTCCTCTTACGTTATTAGAAGACTATATTTGGAGAGTAGGATCATATTCCATAACCGTGTCACTTTTATGGTATTCCCCTTCAGGACTCCAGGGCCACAGAAAAAATGATTGTGCTTCGTGATCTTCTACAAATATAGACCTGTGCTGAGAGTTTATGACTGATTTTCTACATTAGTTTGTGAAGATTTGAAGTGTGCCACAGCAGATGAAATAAAAGTTGTGTCTTGGGCACATCAGCATTGTAAAGACTGTGCTGAGTTAGTTCTACTGTCTTATATGATATAATCAAGGAGTTCCAGTTCCCGTGCAGTGATGGAGGTTGAAGCTTGATTCTTTAATACTGCATCCAATGTTTAGCTTTGCACTGTTTTCATATACAGCCGTATATGGGAGTCAAGTAACTAAGATTTGAAATCCAGCTCATGCACAGGCTATAAACTTATTGGCCTAAGAGGCTATTCGCTAATTTCTCACACAACTACTTTGCATGTCTTCAGAAGGGCTTAACAAGGGCTTCTAGAGAGAAGAGCAGGCTCTGGGAAAAGGCAGGGCTTCCTACACAGGCTGGGGAAGTTCTTGTTTGTTTCTCTTCTTAGTGGCTATCAGCTTTTGATTTGTGTCTATATAGGCTGTTCCCTGCTGAACGGACCTTACTGCCTCTTGCTGTGTTTTGTTCCTGCTCAGTCATCCCATCAGTTTACAATTACTGTGCACTTGTGTAGGCCCAAAAGGCAACGTTGCTTAGCAAAAGGAAGAGGAAATGGTTGCACAGAAGGAACCAAAGAAAAAGGCTCATAAAGGCACAGCAACTCAATGTGATTTACATCCTCAGGAGTCACCAACGCCCTTCCACCCATGGACACTCAGTTGCTAGCTCTACAAACTCAAATGAATGGTGAGGTGTTTGGATAAGTAAGTGAGCAGCTCATGGGCCCCCAGCTGTCCCCAGAATCACCGCTCAGCTGGATCACAGAATCAAGGCTGGATCTCTTGAGTTCTAGTCCTTGCTTTAACTATAAGACCATACTTCCTCACCTCTTCTCTCTGCCTCCCTCTCACCCCCCCCCCCCGAAAAAAATCTGTATGCAAAATAGGTAGTGTGTTTAATTACCAGGAATTAGAATAGAAGTTTGTCTGGCTGTCTCCCACCTGAAACAATTAGTGATGGCTATTTTAATCACTAAACCAACATTTTAAATAGAAATTAGTAAACTAGTTAGTAAAGAGATCAATCTCTGATGGTAAGACAGCAAAAAGCGGTTAAAAAGAAATAATAGACATAGCGGGCTGTATCCTGCCATCAGTTTTTAAGCACAATTCCTCATTCTTCTCAAATTCATTGTGAACTTTGCTTCATTCTGATTACATGGGGGAATTCTGCTTGAAAACTGATAGTATGATCTGGTTCATTATAATTAAGAGGCACATTTTTTATTATTACATTTGTATATGTAATCTGAATGTTCCTGCTAGTACCTAATGGCTGGACATTACAAATCAGCTGAATAAAATGTGTTGAGAGTACCTTTTCATTTTAAAAATAGTGCAAGGAATGATCATCTTCTGTAAGACCTATTCTCTTAAAATATCAGCGAATATGAGATTAATTAAAAAAAAGTGAACTGCATTGTGTTAATCTCATGCAGAGCTAAGGGCCTCATCCTGCAGACTTATGCAGCTGAAACTTCTATTGAGTTTAATGGGAGTTTTGGCTATGTAAAGACGGCAGGATTGGGCCCTGATAAATTTGAAACGTTTAGTTGATAGGACTACACCAGATCAACCTTTGGCTCCTTTAACATGTGGTAGCATTTGAAATATAATTTGATGGTTTCTTACAAGGAAGAGCTTGGGACAAATTCATTTTTGGATGATTATGCCATTAAGGAACAGGATTTATTAACAACTTTAGTCAAATCACTAGGCACAGGGCCAAATGTATCCCGGGTGTAAATCCCTTGACTTCAATAGAAATACATGGGTGCTTAATTTGGCACATCGATTGTATATTGTTAGCACCCTGATATCAAATGAAGATCTATTATAAGTATTTGAGTTAGTATTCTGTTTTCACACTGAACATATATATTCATTAGCACCTAGAATAACAACAAGTTTGCACTTTTACAATTGCATTTATTTACTTCCCAGCACCAACCCAGGTGGAAGAACTCCACGTTCTCCACTGTATGTAATCTCAGTGTCTGTCATTCACATGTAGAAAACCCAGCTCTCTACTTAGCACATTGCTGGTGAGAGAGAGACATTTACAGGGCCCCTCTGCCCTTGAGCTGTTCCATTAGTGCATGGAAAGCACCTTGCAGCCTGTGACAAGCGCAGCAGATCGGCACTAAATCAAAAATCAGTGCCAGCCAGGGATCTAAGCCACCATGAAGGTCACAGCCATCAACTGCATGCCATCTCAATCCAAACAAAACACATTGGATACAGGGGGATTTTCACAACTCACAATTGGAGACAAACATGTCATGTTAGAGTAATCCCCTATAGCAGTGAAATGGGTAACTGACCTTTTAAGTACTTTTGAGTATTTAATCAAACTTTGAAGGAGGGTGTTGGTAATTTTTGGTAATTTTTACATTGTAACTGAAACTCTGGCTCAGTGCCATAGCAAACCCAAATTTTCACAAAGAATTTCTCTCTTTCGGTACTGAGATCTAATATCTAAAAATAACTCAGAAGATCATTTTTGCATACAGATTTTTTTTAATACAGATGTTCACTGCTTTTATAATTTTCTGTCCTGGATATTAAGAAACTTACTTAAGTGTTTTAAACTGCTGTTTAATCTAAAAAAGATTTTAGTGCAAATCCAATACAGATTTATTTTGCATAACTGCTTCCATAAAATGTGTATCTCATGTCAATGTATAGAATGATATTCTGTAGAAAAATTAGAAAGTGAAATAAGGGAAAAGATGGTAGCGGGACAGAGAGATAAAGATGTTTAAATAAAGGAGTAAAAAGCATTTTACCATCTGAGATTTCAGCTGAGACGAAGCCATTAAAATACCAGGGCCTGATTCAACAAAGAGCTATGGCTGCCTCCGTAAGACTCTCCAGTAGCAGAGGCCAGATCAATTTCTATATTGGGCACAACCCCAAAAGCTTCTATTGAAATGTAGTGGGTGATTCTCTCGTTGGGATTTGTGCATGGACAGTCCCTGCTGGATGTGGCTTTTTCCTTCTTTTGTAGGAAATGGTGGGAGGGATGGTCAACCACATCCCTAACACTGGCCTCTGCCTTGGGCCCACAGAGGACCTCTCTTAGTCCAAAGGGGCAGAGGAAAGACAGCAGCAGAACTGAAGAGAGAAGTGCTTTGTTCTCCTTGACAACCAACAGTAAATCAGCTTACAAGTGATGCAGTCTTTGGTTCAGAGCCTCCTCCATGTGGGAGCCCAACTTGAGGGGGAATTGTGGGGCACCTCAGGTGGGGGAACCATTGGAACTACACAGCTAGGGAAATGGAGTAGATGCAAGGGGCCAGAGCAAGTGTGGAGGCACAAATCCTCTGCATGGGCTGCCAAGGCCTCCAGCAGATGCCCCAAGATCCACATAGCTCTGAAGGAATCTGCAGGTTTTGGGGACTGAACCCCCTGGTCATTCTATGGGGATATAAACTCTGGCCTCTCCCCCTGGAACCATTTGGGGAAAATTCAGGGGTGTCATTTGCTATGGGAGAAGGGGGATAATGGGGGTAATTGCCCCTTCCCCCAACTTTTCATAGGTCTATATGCTCCATTATGTCTTCCATTTTTTGCCCCCACCTGAATTTGCAGGGTATAATATAATCACATGTAATGTGCTATATGCTACTACAACTTTGCCCCCTTCCTTCCCACCACCCTGAGTTTTTCTGAAATGATGCTCCTTGGAAGACTCAACAAGGCAAACCCTGGTAAAATTTTGCCTCCTCAGGACCCTCTCATTCAGCATTTCCCACAGGAGGGGCAGTCCCCACTCCCACAGCATCCTGAATGTGCTGTAATACAGTAATCTGTTCTATAACTAACAACTCAAATGAATTTACTCTGTGGAAAGTTTGCTCACAGAATCTGACTGCATAGTTTGGAAGTGGGGGTGTCTTTCTTCCCTATCAGATACTAATGAGTGCTACACATGCATATTAGTGGGAGAATAGAATCCTAGATCAGAGCATATCAATCAGAGCTGGGAAAATAGAGCCGACCTCCTTTGGGATTCTCTATCTACGCCTTTGGGAACCTTTGTAAAATTTGCTGATTTCTGTGTAGACCACAAAGGAAGGAATTTGAACAGATACTATAAAAATAACATATACATCACTTGCATACACAGCAGTTGAACTGCAAACCCTTACTTCCTTTTAACTAAGGTGTATCAGATTTGACAAATTACTGGCTCTTTCGTTAATTGTACATAAAACTAAACTAATTTTTCTAAATAAGGGCAAATCCCTATGCTTTTTTGAGGGGGGAACTCTTAAAGGAGACTAATAACATGCAATTAGCGGTATCACTACTGTTCTAGCTGTGTCTGTTGCTCACTTTTTATATTCACTAAGGAACTCCACAGCCCATTTAAAGAGAACAAGAAAAAAAAGGGGTGTGTGTTACTATGATCAAGCATTTTCTAAAGGAAACAAGCTCAGAATCAGGTAGTTTGTGGTCACTCCAAATGTATGATCAAGAAACTGATGTTTAGTTTTCTCCCAGACTGTGGAGTTTCCTGGGAGCCCCAAAGAGGAAAATGTATGTTATGGTACAGTGCCATCTGGTGGCAAACAGAGATACATCCTTACTTTATCAGGAGAAAGTGGGCCCGGTGGAATGGGGAGAGGAAAAAATGATTAGGAAGGATGTAAGAAGTTTGTCAGATCAGGTTATTTCCCTTCATTTGAGACCACTGTCAAGATTTTGTTGCATCTGTGCTGCAGCTTTCATTAAACTGAAGCACACCTTTGGAGTTACCATATTCATTTTAAATTAACTTTATTACCAATTTCTTACAACCTCTAGTGAGGAACGCACTTGAAAAGGAATCAGCACAAAGGGCTTTTTTTCCCTTGTCAATTAACAAAGTTTTTGTATTCATCATTCATCAGTCGTCAGCCAGTGAGTCTGTTCTATTTAAATGCACTGGCTTTTCACTTAATGCATCCCATCTGTTTCTGAAATAAATTGCAATAATCCGTGTTTAATGTTAATCAATGTATTACTAAATATGCAAATTATATTAAAAGACGTGGTTTGCAAAAGCTTTCATTTGTAAATATGGTAGTTTAAAACAGGAAGCATATCTAAAAGCCATTTAGATACAGTAGCCTAACTCTACCACTGTGGCTGATTTATAAAGCAGTTCGCAAGTTGATCTTTCTCCCACAAGGGGATATGTAAAACTGTTGCATATCAGATTTTGTTAACATCTGATGGGTTAGTGCTAACAGTATAAGAGCCTAATATTCACAACCATGTCTTTTACATTTAAATTAAAGTAATCTTATTCCAGCTTTCTAATTTTTTGTGCTCATCCTAACATATGAATTTGCATGAAGAGTTTATGAATCATACTGAGAGCAATTTGAACAAGCTTTTCAATCAGTGATACATTTTAGTGCCTGATTTATATAATTCATTGTTTCAGGGGCTCTTCTGGAATGCCTCATACTGCCTTGTATCATAATGAACATCTCTCTGGATATGCCCCAACCACCTGTTCCGCACCTGTCAACACCATTGTTTCAGTTAGCCAGGAGGGGTTGCTCAAGAACAAGACAAGGTACCTCCCATCTCCGAGGTATCCATATAGCGCTCCCAGCCCAGGGAATGAAAGACTCAGCTCAGCTCCCAAACAGGGACCCGGCCAGGCAGCTGCTTGTGCTGTCACTAGACCACCATGCTAGTAAAATAAATCATACTCATTCATTCAGGGAACCCTGCACTGGCATAAGGACTGGTTGACCATACCATTCTATAATTGTTTTCAATTAAACGAAGGAGATTCTTGTCAGGAAAGCACGCAAACTGAAAGTCTATGAGGTAATTTGGTAATTTTTGAGATAATTTAATTTCATCACCTTGAATAGAAGCATGAATAAACTTGTGCACAGGTTGGTCCTCTGGAATGGCCAGCTGTCTGCCACCATGTGTGAGCATGAACACCGGAAGTTCTATGCACTGAGCTGAATAGAACACCAGGCCTCTCGGGCCAAGATTATCCAGTTACTTTCTCTCCTCTTTTTCCATTCTATTGCTTGTTTACTAGCACTGGATGAAGAGGTGAAACTATCCTCTCACTGGCAGCGGGGTTCTTGTGAGGCTCACCATGCTTGGAAGCCCCATGGTGGGAGAAGTGGGGTAAAGCAGGTCTGTGCCCAGCAATGACTGGCTCTGTGCCAGCTCTAGATAATCCAGCTTGGAGAAAAGTGCTGGGGATGCCAGTGGTCAGGAGTACTAAAGTATGGAGCAGTGGCTGCTGTTCCTGCCCTTTGGCTAGAGAATGTATTTTGATCCTGGGATCTGCCCTGGGATTGGAGGATGGAGCTTCCACTTAGTTGCCCACACAAACCCTATTTACTTGAGCTATATTTTGACTAATCTCTCCTGCTTCAGGAGATGAGGTTCCCAGAAATATTTGCGGAGGTTTCTGAATCCTTTGGCAAATGGTTTGAATGATGCTGGGCCTAGCAATGGGTAAACCTGGGCCAGCCTGTGAGCAAATCTGAGTGGAGTTTTCAGCAAACCTCCATTCAAATCATTGTTTGCATGTGAACCATACAAAGCTTGAGAGGTTTGCTACAGTTTCAATCAGAAATCAGGCAAAGCTGGGTGGTTTTAGCTGAATTTTGCTTTTGGATTCACTGAAACCTGAAACTCAAATCCAGACTCACCTATGTGTGCAAAAACGCACAGGAGCAAGTTAGCACAAAATCCTGTGAAACAAAACTGACAAGTTCCACATAGCTCTATTTACGATACCAGTGCTATAGCTCAAGAACCTTGTAACACCACATAGCCAGCATTGAGAGATATAGCCACTGATATACTGCAGTGCTTTTTTTTTTTCATAGATTCATAGATTATAGGACTGGAAGGGACCTCGAGAGGTCATCGAGTCCAGTCCCCTGCCCGCATGGCAGGACCAAATACTGTCTAGACCATCCCTGATAGACATTTATCTAACCTACTCTTAAATATCTCCAGAGACGGAGATTCCACAACCTCCCTAGGCAATTTGTTCCAGTGTTTAACCACCCTGACAGTTAGGAACTTTTTCCTAATGTCCAACCTAGACCTCCCTTGCTGCAGTTTAAACCCATTGTTTCTGGTTCTATCCTTAGAGGCTAAGGTGAACAAGTTCTCTCCCTCCTCCTTATGACACCCTATTAGATACCTGAAAACTGCTATCATGTCCCCTCTCAGTCTTCTCTTTTCCAAACTAAACAAACCCAGTTCTTTCAGCCTTCCTTCATAGGTCATGTTCTCAAGACCTTTAATCATTCTTGTTGCTCTTCTTTGGACCCTTTCCAATTTCTCCACATCTTTTTTAAAATGCGGCGCCCAGAACTGGACACAATACTCCAGCTGAGGCCTAACCAGAGCAGAGTAGAGCGGAAGAATGACTTCTCGTGTCTTGCTCACAACACACCTGTTAATGCATCCCAGAATCATGTTTGCTTTTTTTGCAACAGCATCACACTGTTGACTCATATTTAGCTTGTGGTCCACTATAACCCCTAGATCCCTTTCTGCCGTACTCCTTCCTAGACAGTCTTTTCCCATTCTGTATGTGTGAAATTGATTTTTCCTTCCTAAGTGGAGCTCTTTGCATTTGTCTTTGTTAAACTTCATCCTGTTTAACTCAGACCATTTCTCCAATTTGTCCAGATCATTTTGAATTATGACCCTGTCCTCCAAAGTAGTTGCAATCCCTCCCAGTTTGGTATCATCCGCAAACTTAATAAGCGTACTTTCTATGCCAATATCTAAGTCGTTGATGAATTTGCTTTATATTCAGTCATATGGAAACATCTCCACCCTTTGTTGAGTATGGTTAACAAAAAAACATTTTGGGAAATAAAAAGCTGAAAAGTAAATATAAACATCTACTTTCTCCTGGTCAAGAAAAAAAGAGAGGAAAGAGGGTGAATACATTTGATTACGCAGGGCAGCATTACATCTAGGGACTGAATGTGGGTGCCCAAGGGTAGGAGAAGCTAATCCATCCCTACAACCCCAAAACTCCTGCCTGGGAGTCAGTCTGTCGATCAACGTATGTATACTTCTCCCATCACCTTTGTATCTGAGCACCTCCCAGGTTTTCAAAACTAACAATTCTTTCTCTCCCTTCCCTTTTCTTCCTTCCAGTCCTGTAGGAGAAAGAGCTGGTTTATTGTTTTTTTGCATATGTAATTTGAGAGGAAGCTGAGTCAAAGAAATTGTCATAATTTGCCTGTTGATGATCTCTGAGTACAGAGTGATGGTGGGCCAGTAGCATCACAGGTAGCATAAACACTCCAGTGGGGAGCCCTGACCAAGGTGGCGGCATCACCATGGTGTTGCTACTTACTGGATAGAGCCTGGGAGATGCTCATGGCATAGCAAGGGCCCCCAAGAACACATCCTCCTCTAGCATGCCTGGAAGTATTATGCCTTCTCCTGGCTCCATGATGGCAGCTCCAACTCTACAGGCCTTAAACAGGCCTTGCAAAGCGGTGTTTTCTTATATCAAGATCTCTGAGGTTTACATTGAATTTCCCAGTGTTGTTTGCTTAGGCCTTTGTACACAGCCATCCAATAACTTTTTATATCATCAAGCCAAGTAAACTGATCATCAGAAAAGTTAAAGAAAGCTGTGTTTTGAAGGAAATTCCCAGAGATTTTATTAACCAGACCGTTGAAAGTACTGTTTAATACGCAAGGTAAACAAATTAAAAATCCCAGCATGTGGTCCAAGGACATTCACAAATTGGGAATGACCCAGGCCCTGTCTGCCCCAAGAGTGCTAATGATGTAAGAGCAAATGGGGGCAGGGAACCTCTTGGGAGAATAGAACAGGTCAGTGAGGGTCTTCTGTTGAATGCACCAATCTGCCTGGCTTTGACAGGCTCTTTGTCTGACTCACAAGAAGACAGAGGTACCAGGGTGGCTGGCAGAGGTGGGACGTCTGCTGGGCTAGGGCTTCCGCAAGGTTTATTTGCTTATTTTTTAAACTTTGCATTCAGTTAGTCTGTGATACTTCTTAGGTCTCTGACACCAGGGAGAACACTCGCCCAATAGCTGAAGCAAAGGGAAAGAGTGAGGAGCACGAGGAAAGATTCTGACATGAAAAGAGTTTTAGATACCAAATAATAATAGAGTAATAATCTGTTGTGTTTTTCAGGTATCATCTTCCCAAAAGCTGTCTCTTGATCAGGGCTGATAAAGCATAAAATCCTAAGGGCCATATTGTGGCTTTTGCACCCAAACTACGACAAAGCCTGGCAGAGAGAGAGAGAGAGAGTGTGTGGAGATGTGCCCATGGAAGCAGTGCATATGCTCATACGGCAGAATGCTGAGTCAGGCAGGATGTCTCTGGACAGCCAGCGAACATACTTAGCAGCAGCTCTTTTGCACAGCATATGCCTTCCTGTCCCATCGCCTCCCCTTCCCTCACTTCCAAACAGCACTAGTGAGCAAGTGGGAGCCAGGCCAGCCCACCCTCTCTGCACAGCAAGGCCTCTTTTGAGCTGTGCACAGCCAATGGTATTACTAAGTTCCTCGTGCCTTGCACTCAAGCGGCCAATTTCTGCTCTCAGATACACTCACACAACTCTCATGGACTTCAGTGAAAACTGCCTAGGTGAAATCCTAGCCCCAGTGAAGTCAGTGGCTAGACTCACACTGAGTTCAGTTCACCCCAGGTGTGGATGGAATCTGGCCAATGGAGTGTAAGCAGTGGGATTCTGGCTACTGAGGGACAGCCAGAATCTGCCCTGGAATGAACAGCTAAGGCAATGAGTACCAATAACCGTCCACTATATCCAGAGAGAAGAGGAGATGATCTGTCTTCCCCTCATACTCACAAAGCATAAATCATGGAAATGGCAATAAACAAAGCAGCTCAAAAATCAAATAGAGCATAAATAAGTTCTGTTGGGGAGGAGGCAGCTGCCAGCCCAGCAAGCAGGTCCAACAAACAACATAGGCCATAGCTTCCAAAAGTGACCACTGATTTTGGATACCTAATTTGAGACATTAGCTCTGGATTTTCAGAGGCGCTGAGCACCCGCAGCTCCCCATGACTTAAAATGGATTGGAGGGTGCTAGGCACCTCTGAAAATCAAGGCCCAACTGTCTCAGAGTGGGCTCCCAAAATGAGTGGGTTCATGTGCAAATTGAAGCCAGGGAATTTTGCTGGTTTAAATCTGTAGGTCGTTAATGTAATTGGGAATTCTCATGTGAGAAACATGTCTAAATTGTGCAGGAGGCAGCAAATGCCCAAAGGAGAGGAAAATAAGTTAGCAAATGATTTTTTTAAATTCACAATTGAATGAGTCTATGCCACTCCTTCCAGAGACATCTTATACCCCATTCTCCACCTCCTCTCTAGATGATTTACAATGCAGGCATTTTTAGAAAAGGTCGCTATAAAGGTCGCTAACAGGGAGTTTCGCAAGGGAGTTCTCCAGGTGAAGGAGGAGCAATACAGCAACCTTTTGGGGTAAGTGACTGTCTGTAGTGTGTGTTTGTTTGTGTTTGAGGTTACTTGCTGTGTGCTGAGCTTGTGTTTGTCAGTCTGTTTGTTTGTTTTGGTTGTTTGAAGGACCGTGTGCTGTGGCTGGCAGTTGGAAGCTGTGAGCTTCAAAGGAAGGTTTGAAAGCTAGAAGCCTCTGGTAAGTGGCTGAGCCTTAATCAGTGGGCGGGGCATTCATACAGGCCAGGGCTTTATAAAGCAGCGCACAAGCGACCAGGGGCTGCTAACAGGGAGTTTCGCAAGGGAGTTTGGAAGGGAGCAGGAAGGGGGCGAGGGTCCCTTGCCGGTTCCATCTGTTTTCTCTTGATTCCCCTTAATACCTATAAAGCAACTACATTCTAACTGTTTGCTTAAACAACCCTTTCAGCTGACAGGGGGCTGCAGACGGGAGTTTGACAGAGGGAGGCTTACGATGGTTAGGAAGACCCGCAACACCTGTGCCAGCACTGCTACTGTCTCCTCCACCTGTGCCTGTAGCCAGACAGAGTGCCTAAGCATGGATGCCTCTACCCAGATCCTGGTGTGGTTTTGCAAAGACTGTAACTTGCAATTTCCACTTACTGATATCCAGGCTGGGGGGACCATCCAATGTGAAAGGTGCCTGCTGGTGGAATCTCTCAGGCAGCAGGTGGGAGAGCTACAGGAGGAGGTGGCTAGGTTGAGGAGCATCCGTATCCACGAGCAATTCCTCGACAGTGTCCATGTGGAGACAGCTGAGGTAGCTGTCCCAGTACACAGGACTGCTGATACACCACTGGTGGAGGAGGAGATGGCTCAGGGTGGACGCTGGCAGCTGGTTACTTCTGGCAGCAGGCAGTGCTCCACCCTTGCTCCGAACCCTCCTGCCGTGGTTATAGGTAACCGTTATGCTCTTCTTGACACAGGAAAGAAGGAATCACTCCCTACAGTAAAGGAGGAGAAGCCTCATACCCCTAAGGCTGGAGAGTCTGCTGCCACCACTGCGAATAGGAAACGTAGGGTAGTGGTGGTCGGAGACTCTCTGCTGAGGGGGACGGAGGCGCCCATCTGTCGCCCTGACATTTCATCTCGGGAGGTATGCTGCCTGCCGGGGGCCCGTATCCGAGACGTTACGGAGGCATTGTCGAGGATTATCCGGCCCTCTGACTACTACCCCATGCTACTCATCCATGTGGGCACAAATGATACTGCGCGGTGTGACACTGAGCGGATCAAGAGTGACTACAGGGCTCTGGGAGCATGGGTGAAGGAGTTTGGAGCGCAGGTGGTATTCTCTTCAATTCTTCCTGTTAAAGATAGGGGCCCGGGCAGAGACAGATGCATCATGGAGGTGAATGCCTGGCTGCGAAGATGGTGTCGCCAGGAGGGCTTTGGCTTCCTAGACCACGGGATGCTATTCGAGGAAGGACTGCTAGGCAGAGATGGCGTTCACCTTTCGAGGAGAGGGAAGACCCTATTCGGACACAGACTGGCTAACCTAGTGAGGAGGGCTTTAAACTAGGTTCGACAGGGACAGGTGAGCAAAGCCCACAGGTAAGTGGGGAACATGGAGACCGGGGAAATGAGTCGGAAACAAGAGGGAGTGTGGGCTATATTGGCAGAGAGAAAGGAGAGTCAGGAAAAAACTGGGAGGAAAGATCAAACCAGTATCTTAGATGCCTATATACAAATGCGAGAAGTATGGGGAATAAGCAGGAAGAACTGGAAGTGCTAATAAATAAATACAACTATGACATTGTTGGCATCACTGAAACTTGGTGGGATAATATACATGATTGGAATGTTGGTGTGGATGGGTACAGCTTGCTCAGGAAGGATAGACAGGGGAAAAAGGGAGGAGGTGTTGCCTTATATATTAAAAATGTACACACTTGGACTGAGGTAGAGATGGACATAGGAGACGGAAGTGTTGAGAGTCTCTGGGTTAGGCTTAAAGGGGCAAAAAACAAGGGAGATGTCATGCTAGGCGTCTACTACAGGCCACCTAACCAGGTGGAAGAGGTGGATGAGGCTTTTTTCAAGCAACTAACAAAATCATCCAAAGCCCAAGATTTGGTGGTGATGGGGGACTTCAACTATCCGGATATATGTTGGGAAAATAACACAGCGGGGAACAGACTATCCAACAAATTCTTGGACTGCATTGGAGACAACTTTTTATTTCAGAAGGTTGAAAAAGCTACTAGGGGGGAAGCTGTTCTAGACTTGATTTTAACAAATAGGGAGGAACTCGTTGAGAATGTGAAAGTAGAAGGCAGCCTGGGTGAAAGTGATCATGAAATCATAGACTTTGCAATTCTAAGGAAGGGTAGAAGGGAGAACAGCAAAATAGAGACAATGGATTTCAGGAAGGCAGATTTTGGGAAGCTCAGAGAGCTGATAGGTAAGGTCCCATGGGAATCAAGACTGAGGGGAAAAACAACTGAGGAGAGTTGGCAGTTTTTCAAAGGGACACTATTAAGGGCCCAAAAGCAAGCTATTCCGCTGGTTAGGAAAGATAGAAAATGTGGCAAAAGACCACCTTGGCTTAACCACGAGATCTTGCATGATCTAAAAAATAAAAAGGAGTCATATAAAAAATGGAAACTAGGACAGATTACAAAGGATGAATATAGGCAAACAACACAGGAATGCAGGGGCAAGATTAGAAAGGCAAAGGCACAAAATGAGCTCAAACTAGCTACGGGAATAAAAGGAAACAAGAAGACTTTTTATCAATACATTAGAAGCAAGAGGAAGACCAAAGACAGGGTAGGCCCACTGCTTAGTGAAGAGGGAGAAACAGTAACAGGAAACTTGGAAATGGCAGAGATGCTTAATGACTTCTTTGTTTCGGTCTTCACCGAGAAGTCTGAAGGAATGCCTAACATAGTGAATGCTAATGGGAAGGGGGTAGGTTTAGTGGATAAAATAAAAAAAGAACAAGTTAAACATCACTTAGAAAAGTTAGATGCCTGCAAGTCACCCGGGCCTGATGAAATGCATCCTAGAATACTCAAGGAGCTAATAGAGGAGGTATCTGAGCCTCTAGCTATTATCTTTGGAAAGTCATGGGAGACGGGAAAGATTCCAGAAGACTGGAAAAGGGCAAATATAGTGCCCATCTATAAAAAGGGAAATAAAAACAACCCAGGTAACTACAGACCAGTTAGTTTAACTTCTGTGCCAGGGAAGATAATGGAGCAAGTAATTAAGGAAATCATCTGCCAACACTTGGAAGGTGGTAAGGTGATAGGGAATAGCCAGCATGGATTTGTGAAGAACAAATCATGTCAAACCAATCTGATAGCTTTCTTTGATAGGATAACGAGCCTTGTGGACAAGGGTGAAGCGGTGGATGTGGTATACCTAGACTTTAGTAAGGCATTTGATACGGTCTCGCATGATATTCTTATCGATAAACTAGGCAAATACAAATTAGATGGGGCTACTATAAGGTGGGTGCATAACTGGCTGGATAATCGTACTCAGAGAGTTGTTATTAATCGTTCCCAATCCTGCTGGAAAGGTGTAACGAGTGGGGTACCGCAGGGGTCTGTTTTGGGACCGGCTCTGTTCAATATCTTCATCAACGACTTAGATATTGGCATAGAAAGTACGCTTATTAAGTTTGCGGATGATACCAAACTGGGAGGGATTGCAACTACTTTGGAGGACAGGGTCATAATTCAAAATGATCTGGACAAATTGGAGAAATGGTCTGAGTTAAACAGGATGAAGTTTAACAAAGACAAATGCAAAGTGCTCCACTTAGGAAGGAAAAATCAATTTCACACATACAGAATGGGAAAAGACTGTCTAGGAAGGAGTACGGCAGAAAGGGATCTAGGGGTTATAGTGGACCACAAGCTAAATATGAGTCAACAGTGTGATGCTGTTGCAAAAAAAGCAAACATGATTCTGGGATGCATTAACAGGTGTGTTGTGAGCAAGACACGAGAAGTCATTCTTCCGCTCTACTCTGCTCTGGTTAGGCCTCAGCTGGAGTATTGTGTCCAGTTCTGGGCGCCGCATTTTAAAAAAGATGTGGAGAAATTGGAAAGGGTCCAAAGAAGAGCAACAAGAATGATTAAAGGTCTTGAGAACATGACCTATGAAGGAAGGCTGAAAGAATTGGGTTTGTTTAGTTTGGAAAAGAGAAGACTGAGAGGGGACATGATAGCAGTTTTCAGGTATATAAAAGGGTGTCATAAGGAGGAGGGAGAGAACTTGTTCACCTTAGCCTCTAAGGATAGAACCAGAAACAATGGGTTTAAACTGCAGCAAGGGAGGTCTAGATTGGACATTAGGAAAAAGTTCCTAACTGTCAGGGTGGTTAAACACTGGAACAAATTGCCTAGGGAGGTTGTGGAATCTCCGTCTCTGGAGATATTTAAGAGTAGGTTAGATAAATGTCTATTAGGGATGGTCTAGGCAGTATTTGGTCCTGCCATGTGGGCAGGGGACTGGACTCGATGACCTCTCGAGGTCCCTTCCAGTCCTAGAATCTATGAATCTATGAATCTATAAAAACATATAACCCTAGAGCCCTCAGGTGTGCTAGATGCAGACAGAATTTCCTTGGGAGCTCCTGATCAGCACATGCCATCAGGGCAGCTTCGCCACCACCAGACAGGAAGGAGAGGGAGGCAGGCAGGGTCATGGCCCTGACATCTTCCTGACCCTCCCCGCCCCTTTTTCAGGCAGAAAGTGCCAGGTGCATTAGGAGGGAGCAAGACTTGCTCTTCCATCTGCACTGTGGCTGACTGGTGAGAAGGAATGCAAAGGGAAGACAAGGTTCCTCATGTCCGTTCCCCCTTGTACATCCATGCAGGGGCCAGTGGTAATCTGGCCCTTACTGTGCAAGCTGAAGAGTAAGTAGTCCAGCCTGATACAGCAGTAATGTAAATAGCATAAAAAGAAACTGTCCTTGACGTTGTCCATCTGTGATTCCTAGAATCAATAGGGAACCACACGTGGGCCAACAACCATTGATTTTCTTACAGAGGAGGAGGTAGGGTGTGATTAGTTTCATGGGTCCCAGAAATGCTGGATCTAAATCCTAAACCTGGCCTGCATTTTGTGGAACTCCATTGGCACAAAGCAACCGTAAACCCAGTGCATTCACCCCCCAGGAGGATTTCCCATGGCTCAGAGAGCCTCTGGTGACACAGAGGCAAAGTAAACACTCCTATGACATCCCTTTTGACAAACAGTAAGAGGGTTGGCTAGGGATCCTTTTGTCCTGGGCCAGGACTCTTGGCTATCCCCGGCTGCTGTAATGGTCCCTTAAGACTGTTGGCAGCTGGTCCAGCACAGAGCAGCCCCAAGATCATGAGCTTGTGCCTCACCTCCTTAGGTGTGCCCAGCACTCCTAAGCCACAACTCATGCTCTATCGCTAGATATGCAGAATGACTCTTTCTATACAGGTTTCAGAGTAGCAGCTGTGTTAGTTTGTATCCGCAAAAAGAACAGGAGTACTTGTGGCACCTTAGAGACTAACAAATTTATTAGAGCATAAGCTTATATATAAATAAATGCTCTAATAAATTTGTTAGTCTCTAAGGTGCCACAAGTACTCCTGTTCTTTCTGTACAGGTAGCCAATGTCTGTGTAAAAAATTATAGGTGGGTTTTCATATATTCTGCTCTATGCTACATCTAATTTTTATGGTAAAGCCATAATTTCTGCTGTATTTCATCTGGGGCTTGGGTGACTCAATCTAATACTATGGTGATAAGATGGAGGAAGCTTCTAGAAGATATGGTGGAAGTGGCATTGCCTCCCTGATGGAGGGCATGTGTCTATCTTTTATTTTTCAGGTTCCCAATGTGAGAATCTTGTTGGATCCCTGGCTTCTTCTGGATGTCTAGATTTTAGCAGTGGTGAAGAGTTCTTTTATTCATGTGTGGCTGGCCAGGAAGCTGTAGTCTTAGCTTTTGTCTTTGTGAAGGGTGCTGTTTAGATACAACACTCCTGTTTCCCAGAAGGCCTTGACAGATCCAGAACCGGCTCTGGCTTTTTTGCCGCCCAAATCAAAAAACGCCGGGCCGGAGCAGCAGGGGGGTGGGGCGGGGCGGGGCGAAGGAAAACAAACCTGCCCCCGGCCGGAGCGGCGAAGAGCGGGCGGAGAGAACAAACCAGCTGGCCGGAGCAGCAAAGGGGGCGGGAAACAAACCTGCCCCCAGCCGGGGGGGGGGGGGGTGCGGGAGAGACAACAAACCGGCCGGAGCGGCAAAAGGGGGGTGGGGCATGGGGCCCGGGAAACAAACCTGCCCCCGGCCAGAGCGGTGGGCAGGGGGGATGAGAAACTGGCCCGCCTGCCGGAGCAGCGAAGGAAAGAAAAAATAAAAACAAACAAAAAATACCTGCGGGGGAGTGGGAGCGTGGGTGCAGGGGGACTCCCGGCCCTGCAGAGCCTGGGCAGCGGAGTGTGCACCCCAGCTAGCGCGGGGGGGGGGGGGGGGAGAGAAGGGGGGCGGCCAGGGCTTCCTTAAGCGGGGCGCTTGCCATGCGGCCCCTCCTGCTGCGCCGCCTGCTGGGAGGGCTCCGTGCCGCTCCGTTCGGCAGGCAGGGAAGGACACGGGCTGCCCTACCGGGCTTGATGCAGGGTGCTCCCCTCCTCCGCCCCCTACAGGGCAGCAGGAGCAGTAAACCAAAAAGAAAAAACCTGCAGGGGCGGCCAAAGCGGTGAAGCGCAAAACAAAACAAAGAGGATTAGATGGAATGCAGCCCTTTGAAATCTGCAGCCCCAAGCACGAGCTTGCTCGGCTGGTGCCTGGAGCCGGGCCTGGACAGAACCTAGAACTACAAACATGGCTGTCATGACTAACTACATAATCCAGACTGCCCAGCTCCCCAGGGTCTCAGAGAGAAGCTGGCTGGACGCTAGCAAGAAGAGCTAACCTTGTTCCTTGCTAGTGAGGAGAAAATGGAGTTCTAGACTACTTTCACATGGAACTCCAGCCTTGAACCCTAAATCCAGGGTTAGTAAATTGGCTTTTTATAATCCTCCTGCTGCTCCTCTGAGGCCATTTCCTCCTGCTCATGACAGCTTCAATCTTCCCTGTCCCACTGGTATTCTTAGAGGCAAACCTGGAATGGGGTGGTTGTGGCCCACAAGGGTTCCTCTCATCACCTAAAAGGGCCTGTCTACACCACTGCAACGTAACCAAGAGCAGAATTTGACCCATTATCTACTGACACTGAAGTTAGTGGTCAGCAATCAAAATGTCTAGTCCTAAAAGGAGCCTTTCTTCTTCTCATGATAGAAATTGAGATTAAAGGAAAGTAGGTGCCTCATGAGTTCCGGCAACTGAAGTCTTTACTGATGAATATTATTCTATTTGGCCTCTATAAGCTGATATTTAACTGATGAGTTGTATCCTGTTTGATCTCTAGAAAATGGTTATGAGTGTCCTCAGCCCATTTATTTTGGTTTATTCAAAGATGATCCATAGACAGAAGTTTGTTATTCTCCTTCTTCAGTTATCTAAATTACAGTCCTCTGCAAAACGTTCATTCATGTGGATGGTTTTCAATAAATACAGACTTCTGCTTACTTATTTACCTGAAGATATTTTTCCAGTACTGTTCACTATGTCTGAAAATCATTTACAATAGGCCCTGCACATTATAGTTCATTTTTCCAAGGTGACAGTGAGATCTGTGCTTTCAATAGTGTGGTTTTAGGCAGAATAAAGGGACTAGATGAGTAATGAGACCAGCTTTACATTTGTACCTTCAAGGATTTGTTGGCAAAGAGAAGGGGAGACTAGACATGGATTTAAGCTCAAAGCATTAGTTGGAGTTAGTAGGGTAAAGAGGCAGTGAGGGAGAATCCAGATGCTGGAATCACTGAACAAGAACAAAAGGGCTGATATGGGGTCACAACTCCATGGTTTTAAGTTGAGACCTTAAAAACAAGGTCCCATCTACTCTGGGTGGACAAATATCCATTGGCATGTTTCCCTCCCTGTCCTCCTACTGAGTCAGCTGCGTGCTTGGCTGCTTGATCCTGATTCTGCTGGTGGCTGCTTTTTGATGGTACTGTATGTATATAATTCATGAGTCATTTTGGAATGCTTCAAGATGAAAGGAGCTCTATCAGTCATTACTATAACTACTACTACTACTATTATATTCTGCAGAAAGTTGAAGCAGGCAGAAAAATCTGACAAAAGCAGTACAGAAACAGAAATGGCACCAAAGGACCAAATTATCCTCTCATTTAAACCAGTTGAAATCTTGATGACATGAGGGTGCGCCAATGTGACAGAGCTGAATTTGGCCCCTTCTACGTTCCACCTCACTCCAATAAGGTAGAGATCTAGATTGCAGAAGGCCTGGCTGAAGCTAAGATTTCACGTTTGAAACATGTAACTTTTTTGATAATAGATGGTTCTTTAACAGAACAAGGCATAAAGACCCAGTGGATGGAAGCTGAGACTAGACAAATTCAAACAAAAAATAAGGTGCAAATTTTTAACAATGAGGGCAAGTAATTAACTTATTGGAACAACTTATCAAGGAATGTGGCGGATTATCCATCACTTGAGTTCTTTGCCACTTAAAAGTTCATGTTTAATCTTAAATCTTATACTCAGGAGCGGATTTACCATGAAACAAACCATGCAGTGGCATGGGGCCCCCAATGACAGGGGGCCCCCAAAATACAGGGCAAATATCTGACAACCTGCCCGAGTCCCGGCTGGTGGTGCAGCAGGGCTCAGGCAGGCAGTCTGCCTGCATCCTATGGCCAGGGGCCCCACTTTGCTCCCGGAAGCAGCCAGCTGGCATGTCTCTGCGTGCCCCTGGCGGGGGGGAGGGGGGGGGAGGGGAGATGGGGAGGGAGGCGGCTCCGCAAGTTGCCTCTACCCCGGGAAGCACACGGAGACCTGCTGTCCCCCTCACCCCCAAGGAGCATGTAAAGACATGTCAGCAGCAGGGCTAAGGTGGCTCTCTGCCCACTCTGCCTCCCTCCCTCCCTGCTCCTTCACTCCCAGAAGTGGCCAGCATGTCCCTGAAGCCCCTGGGAGGTGGGGGTGTCTTCACGTGCTGTTCCCTCCCCGAGTGCCTACTCTACAGCTCCCATTGGCCAGGAACTGCGGCCAATGGAAGCTGCAGAGGCGGCGCCTGTGGGCAGCGGCACATGGAGACCCCCTGGCCCTCCCCTGCCTAGGAGCTGCTGCCAGAGGGGTGTGTGCCGGTCGCTTTGGGAGCCATGCCACCCAAGGTAAACGCTGCCCCCCCGGCCTCCTCCCACAACCAATCCCTTGCCCCAGCCCAGAGCCTGCACCCAAACTTCCTCCCAGAGCCCACCTCTTCACCCATCCTCCTACACTCCCACCCCCTGCCCAGAGCCTGCACACAGCACCCAAACTTCCTCCCAGAGCCTGCCCCCCTCCTGCACCTCAACCACCTGCCCCAATCAAGGTACCTCACTTTATTTTCATTTACTTCCCATTACTTGTAATATAGGAGGAGGATGAAGAAAAAAAGAATGAAAAACGGCAGGGGGGTGGGCGAGATGAGAAAGAATGTTCTTTTTCTTGGCTGGGTCCCAAGGGCAGGGGGGAGGCCTCTGAAAATGAAGCTGCGCACAGGGCCCCACTAACTCTAAATCTGCCACTGGTTATACTCGTTTGTGCAGAATTACACAAGGACTTGCTCCAAAATCCATGAACATCAATGGTAGTCTTTTAGTGGACTACATGTTTGGATCTGATCCAAAGCCCACTAAAGTCAATAGAAAGACTCCCATTGCCTATTACGGGCTTTGGATCAGGCCTAAGTGCACAGTGAAATGCCCTGTCAACTGTGCTGGTCATATTAAGACTAAAATACAATTAGGAAGATGTAAGGTTGAGCTTTAAACCTTAACTCCACATTTCCTGCCTAGTGACAATCTTAATGTGGCATTAGTTGTTGTTGTTGTATGGAGGAGTGTGACTGATTATGATGATAGTATATCCTTCTGTCTGTTCCCCAAGTACAGTTTGACAGACTTGCAAAACACCATTTTGTTTGTTTTGAACTGTAATTTTATTACATATCAATGCATTTTGAACAGTAATTTAAATCAGTTTTGACTGCTTGATGGCACAGAGATAGACAACACATTACATTAAGGGGCTAACCATTTGTATTTTTTGGGGGGAGGTATTCTTCAAGGTAAAATGAACCCTAGTGAACTCTTTTGGTATTCATGTAGCTGTAATATGCGATACTATATAGACTCCCTTGTAACACAGCATCAGTTAATATCCATCTATTGTAAAGTGTTGGTCATAATTGGATTTACACTTTTCTCATAAAGCTGTTGAAATGAAACTAATTTTACTGTAATCATGATCTTTAAAAATTGAATGGTACCTTTTATTGAATAGCTGTTGCAGGACATCATTAGCTTATGGACTTTAATATTTGGAGCATAATATAATTTCCATGATTCCATTAAACATCCATCAGGTTTGAAGGCTGGGTTCAAGGCTACTGCATTTGAATTACCAAAACATATACAAATTGGAAACTTTAAAAATACATAGAACAGAGTACTGCTGTAATTTCTTTGTTCAAATCTAACATGAGAGTGAGGAGAATTTCTTTTTAAACAGAATCAGATCCATGCATTATGAAAACAAATCACTTAGAAAAACAAGGTTATAATGCCATCTGGGGGTTTATGTTGACATCACAATCCAATCAACATCAGAGTATTTGGCAATTTACAATTGCCTGTCAATTGTTCTAAAGAATTATTCTCTACACTTCTACACAAAATATAGTAAGCACTTTCAGAATCCCTAGCGTAGCTACAGCACTGCTTTTTTCTAATTTTTCCAGTACAAACATATTTGCTATAGAGCAGAAGTAGGAACTCAAAAAGCACGCAATGTAAAAGCAAACATAACAGTACGACGATATATATCCTTATGCTGCTTCCCTTCACGTGGCAAAATGTGACTGGAAAAACACAAATATAAGAGGCACAAAAATATGCACATATATTCATAAAATGCACAAAAACTCCATAGATTACACCACAGGTCCAATACAGAAAAGTCTGCTGGGTTCCTGGAGGCAGAAAAATGATAATTCAAGCACAAATAAACCAGATAATTCAGCAAATTGAAGCATTAAAAATGGAAACAGATCAACCATATTTCTAATTCATTAAATAGCTACAAAAGTAGGCCTTTGTCTGGTTTTAATTTAGGGATGTGTGAAATGATCCAGCTAAAATAAGAACTGACCTGAAACTTTGCCATAAATTATAACCAAACTTGAACATTTTTGTAGTTAGAAAAAATGTGGATAACTTCCCCCCATCATCATCATTATTTTTCCATTTGTATGCACTTCCATTCTTCTTGGTTCTGACTCAAACCAGATGGGAAAATCAGTAACATATTTTGCATATTTAAATGTTAAAACTATAGCTGGGTGCAGAAAGGTAATTCTGTTTTGTGGAGGATTTTAGTATTTCAAAATCTGATTTTATTGTGATTAGGAACAAAACCAGAAATTCAAAATTCTCTCTGAAAGGGAATGTGGAAGCCGGGGGCCCTCAGCTCTGAAGCAATCCACGTGATGATCTGCCCCAAGGCAGATCCCCAAGGCCACAGACCTTGGGAGACGTGGAATCTTTGACCTTGGGGCAGTCTGCACAGTGAGCTGCCCAGAGGCTCCAGAATCTGGAAGCACCAGGGTCCCCAACAGCCTGCCAAACAGCGTGCTGAAAATCTGTCCAGAAACCAAGTAGGTTTCTGCCAGACTCCTGCCTGGGTTTGGTTGGAACTTCAGTGGACTCAAACGATCTCTACAAAAAATGTTTTAATTTCAACCAATTGGCAAATTCTAACGCAACAATGTTTTGCTGGAATTTTTTCAACCAGGTCTAGTTAAAACAAATTTAAAAAAAAAATCTTGAAAGAGGCCGATTATGCACACAAATGGAATCTATGTAACCATCTCTTTCTATTGATCTTACCCTCATTCCCACTGTTCGTGGCATCTTATTTTTCATTAGATTGCATTGTCTTTGTGGCAAGAACTGTCTTTTACTATGTTTATATAGCACATAGGGCCCTGATTGTGACTGAAGCACTACTGTAATATAAATTACTATAAAAAGGGCAATCGCTTTTGGTATTTCTGGCCCAAATGGAAGGGGGCCCTAATAGATATGACATGAGAGCCCATTACACTGGTCTACAATTTTTGAGAAGTCGTCTGCTTCAGAGATAAAATGTGCTATTTATTATGTATTTTGATGTGCTGAATTCAAATATGACCATTAACACGACTGATTGGCTACTGTTTCTAAGATATTTAAGTTTTTACATTTTAGGTCTATGTATATTGTGTAGATAGTAGAGTTTTAATCATAAATTGTAAACCAAGGTCTTTTCATGTGTTTATGTTTGCTTTACATGATAATATTTCACCTGTCCTGTTTATGTAACACTTTAAAAATCAGCAAAAGGGTTATATAAATAAAATTTATTATGAAACAAAAAGGCAAAAAACTATTATGTACATAGTTTAGTCCTATTCAGTGTCTACTTGGCGCTTCTTGGCTTGCCTCTTGTATTCATTAAATGCAGCATCTCTTGTCACTGTCCAGCAATAGTCTGCAAGCACTGATGGGCTCCATTTGCCCTGATAGCGTTTCTCCATTGTTGCAATGTCCTGGTGAAATCGCTCGCCGTGCTCATCACTCACTGCTCTGCAGTTCGGTGGAAAAAAATCTAGATGAGAGTGCAAAAAATGTATCTTTAGTGACATGTTGCAACCAAGGCTTTTGTATGCCTTGAGGAGGTTTTCCACCAACAACCTGTAGTTGTCTGCCTTGTTGTTTCCGAGAAAATTTATTGCCACTAACTGGAAGGCTTTCCATGCCGTCTTTTCCTTGCCACGCAGTGCATGGTCAAATGCATCATCTCGAAGAAGTTCACGAATCTGAGGACCAACAAAGACACCTTCCTTTATCTTAGCTTCACTTAACCTTGGAAATTTTCCACGGAGGTACTTGAAAGCTGCTTGTGTTTTGTCAATGGCTTTGACAAAGTTCTTCATCAGGCCCAGCTTGATGTGTAAGCGTGGTAACAAAATCTTCCTTGATTCAACAAGTGGTGGATGCTGAACACTTTTCCTCCCAGGCTCCAATGACTGTCGGAGTGGCCAATCTTTCTTGATGTAGTGGGAATCTCTTGCATGACTATCCCATTCGCAGAGAAAACAGCAGTACTTTGTGTATCCAGTCTGCAGACCAAGCAAGAGAACAACAACCTTCAAATCGCCACAAAGCTGCCACTGATGTTGGTCATAGTTTATGCACCTCAAAAGTTGTTTCATGTTGTCATAGGTTTCCTTCATATGGACTTCATGACCAACTGGAATTGATGGCAAAACATTGCCATTATGCAGTAAAACAGCTTTAACACTCGTCTTCGATGAATCAATGAACAGTCTCCATTCATCTGGATCATGAATGATGTTGAGGGCTGCCATCACACCATCGATGTTGTTGCAGGCTACAAGATCACCTTCCATGAAGAAGAATGGGACAAGATCCTTTTGACGGTCACGGAACATGGAAACCCTAACATCACATGCCAGGAGATTCCACTGCTGTAGTCTGGAGCCCAACAGCTCTGCCTTACTCTTGGGTAGTTCCAAATCCCTGACAAGGTCATTCAGTTCACCTTGTGTTATGAGGTGTGGTTCAGAGGAGGAGGATGGGAGAAAATGTGGGTCCTGTGACATTGATGGTTCAGGACCAGAAGTTTCATCCTCTTCCTCTTCCTCGTCTGACTCAAGTGAGAATGATTCTGGTGCATCAGGAACCGGCAGTCCTTCTCCGTGGAGTACTGGGCATATAGCTGATGGAATGTTTGGATAATGCACAGTCCACTTTTTCTTCTTTGACACACCTTTCCCAACTGGAGGCACCATGCAGAAGTAACAATTGCTGGTCTGATCTGTTGGCTCTCTCCAAATCATTGGCACTGCAAAAGGCATAGATTTCCTTTTCCTGTTCAACCACAGGCGAAGATTTGTTGCACAAGTGTTGCAGCATATGTGTGGGGCCCACCTCTTGTCCTGATCTCCAATTTTGCAGCCAAAATAAAGATGATAGGCTTTCTTAACCAGAGTGGTTATACTGCGCTTTTGTGATGCAAAAGTCACTTCACCACAAACATAGCAGAAGTTATCTGCACTGTTCACACAAGTACGAGGCATCTCTGCTCACTTTGGCTAAACAGAAATGTGTCCCTTTGCAAAATCAAACACTGACAAATAAGAGAGCACGACACTGTATGATTTCTAGAGCTGATATAGGGCAATTTGTTCAGCAGAGTGATGTAAGCTTCATTATGATTGCATCGTCCATGACTTCTAGGAATAACATGATGCAATTCATATCATGTATGATGCAATACCAGCTTCAGATTGCATCATTCATTGTTTTGCCTCAAAAGCAAGTACTGTCCAAACCCAGTCATAGATTTATTCATAGATCCAGTCAAAGATGTATTTTAGTCATTTCTGGTTTAAATTGAGATCCCTTCCCTTTATAACTCACTTATCCTCCGCCATTCCCAAGTCAAGGGTTGTATACACTGACCCAATAGCATATCTTGAAAACTAGAGCCAATCAACAATTTTAAGCATCATTTTCGTTCTAAGTGACCCAGAATTAGTAAAGTTTGACTACATTTATTTCAGAAGCATTTTGGCTGTAGAGCAGTGTTATTGGACCTTACAAGTATCAGGGGGTAGCCGTGTTAGTCTGTATCTACAAAAACAACAAGGAGTCTGGTGGCACCTTAAAGACTAACAGATTTATTTGGGCATAAGCTTTCGTGAGTAAAAACCTCACTTCTTCGGATGCATAGAGTGAAAGTTACAGATGCAGGCATTATATACTGACACATGGAGAGCAGGGAGTTACTTCACAAGTGGAGAAGTGAAGTAACTCCCTGCTCTCCATGTGTCAGTATATAATGCCTGCATCTGTAACTTTCACTCTATGCATCCGAAGAAGTGAGGTTTTTACTCACGAAAGCTTATGCCCAAATAAATCTGTTAGTCTTTAAGGTGCCACCAGACTCCTTGTTTTTATTGGACCTTACAATGTATCCTGAAGATCATTGTACTTGGGGGAAGCAAGTTCACAGCCTAGGGGCCCTCCTTATAATACCCAGACTCAAGGGGTGAAATCCTGGTCCCATAAGCTAGGGTTTCAACCTAGATGTATAAATGTTGGGACTGTAATCTTAAATACTTCAGTCGATCTTACCTGTCAAGCGATAGCACTGCTCTACAGTCAAAAGGATCTTGTCCCATTCTTCTTCATGGAAGGTGATCTTGTAGCCTGCAACAACATTGATGGTGTGATGGCAGCCCTCAACATCGTTCACGATCCAGATGAGTGGAGACTGTTTATTGATTCTTTGAAGATGAGTCTTAAAGCTGTTTTACTGTATAATGGCAATGTCAATTCCAGTTGGTCATGAAGTCCATATGAAGGAAACCTATGACAACATGAAACAACTTTTGAGGTGCACAAACTATGACCAACATCAGTGGCAGCTTTGTGGCGATTTGAAGGTTGTTGCTCTCTTGCTTGGTCTGCAGACTGGATACACAAAGTACTGCTGTTTTCTCTGCGAATGGGATAGTCGTGCAAGAGATTCCCACTACATCAAGAAAGATTGGCCACTCCGACAGTCATTAGAGCCTGGGAGGAAAAGTGTTCAGCATCCACCACTTGTTGAATCAAGGAAGATTTTGTTACCACCCTTACACATCAAGCTGGGCCTGATGAAGAACTTTGTCAAGGCCATTGACAAAACACAAGCAGCTTTCAAGTACCTCCGTGGAAAATTTCCAAGGTTAAGTGAAGCTAAGATAAAGGAAGGTGTCTTTGTTGGTCCCCAGATTCGTGAACTTCTTCGAGATGATGCATTTGACCATGCACTGCGTGGCAAGGAAAAGACGGCATGGAAAGCCTTCCAGTTAGTGGCAATAAATTTTCTCGGAAACAACAAAGCAGACAACTACAGGTTGTTGGTGGAAAACCTCCTCAAGGCATACAAAAGCCTTGGTTGCAACATGTCACTAAAGATACATTTTTTGCACTCTCATCTAGATTTTTTTCCACCGAACTGCGGAGCAGTGAGCGACGAACACGGTGAGCGATTTCACCAGGACATTGCAACAATGGAGAAACGCTATCAGGGCAAATGGAGCCCATCAGTGCTTGCAGACTATTGCTGGACAGTGACAAGAGATGCTGCATTTAATGAATACAAGAGGCAAGCCAAGAAGCGCCAAGTAGACACTGAATAGGACTAAATTATGTACATAATAGTTTTTTGCCTTTTTGTTTCAAATAAATTTTATTTATATAACCCTTTTGCTGATTATTAAAGTGTTACATAAATAGGACAGGTGAAATAGTATCATGTAAAGCAACCATAAACACATGAAAAGTCCTAGGTTTACAATTTATGATTAAAACTCTACTATCTACACAACATACATAGACCTAAAATGTAAAAACTTAAATATCTTAGAAACAGTAGCCAATCAGTTGTTTTAATTGTCATATTTGAATTCAGCACATCAAAATACATAATAAATAGCACATTTTATCTCTGAAGCAGACGACTTCTCAAAAATTGTAGACCAGTGTAATATTTATTATTTGTAAAATCAACCTATTCCCTTCCTTGTTTGTGAAAAAAATTATGAGCAACTGGTGCCACTCCTGACCAAAATAGTCAACACTTCTTTCAGATAAGGAATCTTCCCTTCCTCCTTCAAACATGCAATGGTCCAACCAACAGTGAAGAAAACCCCCGTAGATACATCACTTCTAACCAACTACTTCCCATAATCAAACCTCCCATTCGGAAGCAAGGTCATAGAGAAGATAGCCAAAGGCCAATGACAAGTTAGTCTAGCTGAAGCTCATGTTCTAGACCTGGCAAAATCTGGATTCAGGCCAGGACATGGAACTGAAACTGCTTTACTGGCAGTGATAAATAATCTCCTGCTGTCAATGGATACAGGGCAGACATCCATTCTCATCTTCCTGGACCCCTCTACAGCATTCAACACGGTCAACCATGAAATACTGCTGCTGTCCCACTTGAGAGAGGTGGCAAAGGTTTAGGGGAATGCTCCAAAATGGTGTGCGTTCTTCCTGGAGGAATGCACCCAACAAGTAGTGATGGGAAACTGTACCTCTACCGCCAGACCCCTCATTAGTGGAGTCCCATGAGGTTCAATTTTCTTGCTGGTCTTTTTCAACATCTATAAGCATCTACTAGATGATTTGGTCAGGCAACATGCTCTCAAACGCCAGCTATATGCAGATGACACACAGTTCTACCTATCATTCACCACATACAACCATATCACTACCACCAAGATGGCCCAGTGCTTGGACCAGACCAGTTCATTGATGAAGAACAGTTGGTTGAATCTGAACCTGAGCAAGACAGAATTGATGCTGGTGGGCAGAGGAAAGTACAGTAAAAAGCTGTTTTATCTGGTACTTCACTAACTGGAAAGCTCTATAAACTGGCATTTCTGATCTTCATTGAAATTCCGGTTTATAGTCTGGTTGCCGCAGGGCAGGCAACGGGTTGGGGAGTGGGAGTTGGGGTGTGGAGCGCAGGCTCTAGGAGGGGGTTTGGGTGTGGGGTGCCAGATCCGGGGGATGCTCACGTTGGGCGGCTCCCCGCAAGCGGCAACCTGTCTGGGCTGCTCCTAGGCAGAGGCTGTTCCTAGACGCTGCCCCCGCAGCTCCCATTGGCCACGGTTCCCAGCGGAACGAGGATGAGGCGGGCGGGGGAAATGCGTGGAGCCGCCTGCCGCGCCTCCGCCTAGGAGCACCCGGGACAGGGGTCACCACTTGCAGGAAGTCGCCCAAGGTGAGTGCCCCCCAGATATGGCACCCTGCACACCCTTCCATGCCCCAACCTGCTGCTCCGAGCCCCCTCCCGCACCCAAACTCCCTCCCAGAGCCCAGGCCTACATCCCATCCTACGCCCCAACCCTGCACCCAAACTCCCTCCCTCTTAGTTAACTGGCATTTTTCATTTACCGGCACCCCCCCCCCCCGTTCCCCCACATCCCGGATAAAACAGCTTTTACTGTATTTTGAAGAGTTTGCAGCCACAGTGACATCTCTTTTGACTGAAGGTTCACACCCACAATTTGTCAATTCAGTCTGTAGTTTAGGAGTACTCTTGGGTTCCTAACTGATGCGGAGTTCTCACATAGCAGCATAGGCAAATAATACTATCTACCATCTCTAGTTGCCTAGAAGACTCTGACCCATCCTGGTGGATAATGACCTGGCCTCAGTTTTTCAAGCCTTCTTTACTTCTCAGCTAGACTACAGCAATGTGATATACCTGGGCATGAAATTTTCAGCATTTAGGAAAGTCCAACTAGTACAGAATGCTGCAGCCTGTCTCCCCAGTAACACAGGCTACCACTAGAACATCAAATTTGTTTTCCACTCTCTATGCTGGCTTCCCATAGAATTTTGAATCAAATTCAAGGTCTTGGCCCTCATCTTAAAGGTGCTCCATGACCTGGGCCCAGGATATCTGAAGATTCTGCTTGACAACTTTGCTCCTCTAGCACAATGTAAAGCTCTAAAATAAGTGGAAAGCTCATCTGTACAGGAAACAGAACTTTCTTAGGAGCTTGTCTGAAACTGTGGAATGAACTCCCACAAGAACTAAGAACCATGACAAACCTCACTGCTTTCCACTCCAAGTGCCAGGCACATTTATTTGACCTTGCCTCCTCTAACAAACATATATATTAAAAAATAAATAAACAAACACCCTACCAAAACAATACACTCCACTGCACACACTGCTTCCCCTGGAGAGAGGATGAGAGAACAAACAGGGCAGATGTTAGTAACATTGTCTAATCCACAACCAGAAGGTGCTCTGATACTACAGTGAGGAGTGCAGCATAAGAACCTATGTAAAATAGAATATTTGAGCTCTTTCTGGGTAGATGGATTAAGTAGAGATAATTATTTTCTTTTTACAGATGTGGGAGAGTTCTTTTTTGTCAGTGTCATGTATTAATGTAGTTGTTTTGAATAATTGATTTTTGTATGTTTTTACACTTGGTATTGTAATTGCACCTGGAGATTTATGACAAGTGCAAGATGACAAAAATTGAATACATAAAACAATAAAAAGGGAACCCTCTTGGGCAGACAACACTGGTTGTGCATACAGTGGAATTTATGGAGAATTAAGAAATCCATTGGCCAGACTGAGATGTAACCATTATTCTTCCCATTAAAATATCCTATTTGTGTGGCTGAACTGGTCTGTGTCTACCTTGGGTTTTTTAACATGTAAAATGTTTTGGATTGTATTTGATACTAGTGGAGTGTGAAATTTTTGCAGACACTTGTCATCTCATATTTTTATTTAGAAATAAGGTATAAGAACTGTCTGGATTAGGCACCGATTTTGAAGCTCAAACGCAACGGATTAAACCTCAAAGATATTTCTAGTTGCTGCTCCCCAAAAATTCCCCCTAAGCTCTTAAAAAAAAAGCACGATTCCAAATGTTTCTATGTACCTGCTTCAAACTGCTCACACACAATCTACAAGACAAAAGGTATTTGTAGAAATTATTTGGAGAATAATTTCAACTACATAAATATGAAAAAGTTGCAGACAATTCACAAATTGAAAAAGCAGCATAATTTGTTCAATAATTGTCTCAGTTCTTATATTATATATACTCCTGTGTGTATTTATTAGGTCATGTCTACACTACAGATCTTACAGCGGCACAGCTGTACTACTGCAGCTATGTTGCTGTAAAGTCTCCCATGTAACCGCTTTATGCTGGCAGGAGAGAACTCTCCCACTGGCATAATTAAACCATCCTAACAAGCAGTGGTAGCTCTGTCGGTGGGAGATTGTCTCCCGCCGACATTGCGCTGTCCACACCGGCGCTTTTGTTAGTGAACCTTTCGTCGGTCAGAGGTGTGTTTTTTCACACCCCAACCGACAAAAGTTTTACTGACAAAGGTGCTAGTGTAGATATAGTTATGTATACATATGCATGTGCATGTTGTTTATATATGTTCATGTACATTTGTGTATCAATTAAACTCATCCGTGTAAACTTCTAGATGCTGACAGTAAACTAACCTGAGTTAATAGAATTGCAGATGACTTTATGAACAGCTTCATATTATTAATAATTGTTTCATGGATAACGTGGTGAGAAAATAAAAATGCCGTGCTCACATTGTATAGAGCCTTAATATGATCCACTGTTGACTGACTGTGGCAGATGCTAATAAGTCATTAAATCAACAATCTGCAGCTAAATCAGGCAATGGAATACATTCTGGTGGATTTATGTCATCACTAGGACACTCATTACAAATATTGTAATTATGAATGAAAAGCCATTAGGAATACATACAGGAAGTTCAATTTAATGTTCTTCTACATTGGTGCTTCCTGGTGTCCATGAAGTGCACTACAAATTCGCTGTTTAGAATACAAAAACTGGTGGCAAGAAGCCTTTTAGAAAAGAAGCAAAGAATTTCACAGCCTATTCAAAATTAGTGTAATGGAGAAAATGAGTTGTGAGATTGGGCAACAGAGTGTGTATTAGTTTAAGGAGAGAATTAAAAAGGTGCCCAAAATTAGAATTTTGATTATGGATCTGGCAAAAGCCAAGTCAGGAAAGCTATACGACAAAAGGCACTGTTCTATCAGACCCAACATATTCACGGCCTAACATACAAGGTCTTAGCTCAATTTACATCTGCATTTAGGTGCATGACAAATTTCCAGTTCTTGCTTTAAAGGATTTATTATTAAATGGTCTTTAAAAAAAGAATGTAACGCTCATGAAATGCACCAGATGGACAGCCATAAAGGCCAAAGCTTTGTATCTTTTCATAGCAGGTACTGTACAGCATGGCCAGCAGGAGGGAAAATTTCCCCACCCTGCCTCCTCAATACGTGTCCATCATAGATTAAGAGGTAGAGGTTAAAGTAAGGGCAGGGGATGGTGGGGGGAGGGGGTGACAGGGAAGCATACCTCTCCTCTGTTAAAAGAAAGAAGGGAGATCCCCCTCCTCTCCCTGGCTTGGTTAAATTGGCTAGTGCAGTGAGAGCACCCCTTCCTGTTGCAGTCTCTGGAGGGGATGCCAATATGGGTAAAATAGTTTAATTTCTATGTCTATCTTACATTGTCTGCTGAGACTGTCAATAAGGGCTGCAATTAGTCCACCTGTGATATTTTTGTGAAGTGCATGCCTCCCCAAGAGGAGCTGGGCTGAGACTGCTCTTCCCTTGCCATTTCACAGAAGACACCAAGTAGCTGCTGGAGATTAGTAATGTGTGGGCATTACCAATCTACCATGTTGCCCAATATATGCTGGCTAGTGTATACATATATATCATATTAATAATATGTATTATATGCACCATATTGCATTAAGCACCAATAACATGAAGCATAAATATTGTAACAGTGATATAGTCTAAACTAGCGTATATCATAATCCTGTTCACTTATGTTAAGTATTCCCTAACACGTTGCATTTGCTGAAGTAAGCAATGGCACAAGAAGGTAGGAAATTTGTCAAAATCAAGATACATTTGCTTTATATCTTAGTACAAGCTAAGGAAGTACCTTCACGAACCAGTACCTGGAATGCTAGTATCCAAAACAAACATAAGGAAGGAACATAACAGCAAGTTAGGGAACTGTGGGAAACTGATGGGTTGGATTTTAGTGATGTGTAAACAATATGTAAAATCATATAAATAGTAGCAGCTGTAATGTGTAACTTGGGGAGCATACCTTCTGCATAAGATGAATGGAACATTGTGGCACGGGACTGTTCTTAGGACACTGGTATCATATAAAACCTTTTCCCCTGTACCATATTAATAAACCTGACTGACGATGAGTATATTTCATAATGAAATAATGAACCAAAGTGTGGTCAAGCAATTTATCAACAACCATGTATCAAGACACCTTTAGGATCTGATCCTATGCAAACACTCATATACTTAATTTATGTAATTAGTTCCAATGATTAGTTTGCGGGATGACCCACTGAAATTGGAGCATCAATTTGGCATAACAAGCCATTTTTCTTTAAATACTGAGTTCACATTATGCTTGAGGTCAATGGTTTAAGATTGGTAAAAACTCACCAAAGTTATGGAACTATAGTTAAAGCTGACACTCTACCAACTAGCACATACATAATTATGAGACTAAAATAGTTACGTAACATTTAAAGATCAGGTGCCATCCTTCATTTTGAACTCCTTCAGGTTTCACCAATACTAGTTAAACTTTACTTTTTACAAGGAATAATGCCTCATTTCAGACCCAAATACACTTTCCTCCAATGCATAAATTGGTCACCATTAAAAGATCAGCATTTGATTACCATACTATAGTATCAGAGATACCACAGTTATTCCTACTGTGGGTATATGGGAAATTCGTGGTACCTCAAAGAACAGTAAATGTCGACAAAGGTTGATTACACTAGTCAGGGCCAGAGGGAACAGTGAGCAACTTTAGAGAGATTATAACAAGCTAGATGAATGGGCAACACCATGGCAAATCCAATTCTATGTTGATACCTGCCAACTATGCACATTGGAGGAAAAAAAAAATTACTCATACCCCTTACAGGGGCCTAAATGACTGGTATCAATTCAAGAAAGGGATTTATGTCACTGTAAAAAGCAACAGAGTATCCTGTGGCACCTTTAAGACTAACAGAAGTATTGGGAGCATAAGCTTTTGTGGGTAAGAACCTCACTTCTTCAGATGCAAGAAGTGAGGTTCTTACCCACGAAAGCTTATGCTCCCAATACTTCTGTTAGTCTTAAAGATGCCACAGGACCCTCTGTTGCTTTTTACAGATTCAGACTAACACGGCTACCCCTCTGATACATGTCACTGTAGACAGCTCAGTGAAAACCTCTGCTCAATGTACACCTGCAGTCAAGATGTTAGGATGCATAAGGAAAGGGATGGTGAAGAAAACAAAAAATATGCCTTTACATAAATCAATGGTGTGGCCTCATTTGGAAGAGTGTGTGCAATATAATTCACCCGAGGATATTGCAGAAGTAAAGGGGGGAGGTTCAGAAAAGGTGATGAGAACGATCAGGGGCCCGGAAAAAGGCTTGTATGAAGAGACTGAAGAGATGTTGATCAGTTAGCTTGGAGAGGAGCGGACTAAGAGGGAACAATGGAGCAAGGGCTGATCAGTTGCTCGGCACTCTTAGCCCTTTGCCTGGCTCTGGAGCTAAGCGCGGCAGACGCCACCGGAAGCCACAGAGTTCGGCCGCTTTGCTCCAGGGCGCTGCCAGTCCCACGTACGGGAGGCAGCGAGGGACAAAACACAAGCTTCAGGGGGCTGTTCGGGCGAGGTGCCCCTCCCCAGGCGTTGATTTCATTCCGGCCCGGCTGGACTCCCGATGCTGCGATGGCTGATGGGAGGCGGCCGGGAGCCGCAGGGACTCTCCGAGGTAAAGCAGCAGCCCTGTCCCTGTCCCTGGGGGAGGGACGAGTGAACTGAAGACGGGTAGGATGGGGGCGGGGCGAACGGGGCGGGGTCAGGAGCAGGCAGGTCGGGGAGGGGGTGAAGGGTTGGGGGAGGGGCAGGCGAGGCGAGGCGGGGCGGGGTGGGGGGCGAACGGGGCGGGGTCAGGAGCAGGCAGGTCGGGGAAGGGCGATTGGGGGCAGTGCAGGCTGTGCGGAGAGGCATGAATGGGGATGGGGCAGGCTCTGCAGGAAGGGGTTAATGGGGAGGGGGGCAGGCTCTGCAAAGAGCGGTGGATAGGGGCAGGCTCATGCTGGGAGCAAATGGGGGCGGGGGCAGGGGCAGGCTGGGTGAGGAGGGCATGATCCCATCAGATCAGTTTTCTCTTTGCAGAGGTTCTCAAGGCTGTGGCTCTGACACAGCTTCCCTATAGTCCAAAAGAAACAGGCAGCCCCCTCCCAGCCCTGGCAGAGCCCAAGCCTGAAAACGTGCCAGGATTTCAGATCTAGCGGAGGCTGAAAGGCACCCAAAACGCTAGTGTGTGTAACACATACCTTCTTACTAAGGGCACGTCTTCACTACCTGCTGGATCAGCGGGTAGCAATCGATCTATTGGGGATTGACTTATCGCATCTAGTGAAGACGCGATAAAATCGATCCCCGATGACTCTGCTGTTGACTCCGGAAATCCACCGCAGCAAGAGGCGGAGTTGACGGCGGCACGGCAGCGGTTGACTCGCCGCCGTCCTCACAGCCAGGTAAGTCGACCTAAAATATGCAACTTCAGCTACGCTATTCACGTAGCTGAAGTTGCGTATCTTAGGCCGACCCCCCCGTAGTGTAGACCTAGCCTAAGTTCTTTAGGGCACAACTCTCAGTCCCTATTAAAGGAAAGCCTGGCTCCTTTGACACTGTAAGGTCTTTGGAACCAGCACTGTGGCTCAGCTCCTTAAAGGTATTTAGGCACCAATTCCCCTTGAAATTAATGGAAGTGGAGGTGCCTAACCTAAACCTAATGCAAGAGGACCCTAATCCTGATGAGGCCAATGGTTGTGTTGTAATAGAAATACTAAATAATAATAATATGGGACTGGGGAACATGGCATTAATTTGGAGAGGGTGTTGGATGGGATGGGGAGCTTTTTTTGTGTGTAAGTGATGCTATCTGGGGGCAGAACTGAAATTTGAACAAAGGGTTTTCATATAAGAAGGATTTGAAATAAAATGGTTCTACTGTATATGAGATGATGTAAACGGTCATTGGACTTGTACACCTAAAAAAGGGTATTTGGGGCTTGAACAATTTACCATAAATGACCCTTGACTCTAGGTATTTATCCACAATGAAACAGTCATTGGACTGGAGAGAGAGAATGACTCTAGTCCAGTGGGTGGGGCACCTTCTTGGGAAGTGTGAGACCCAGCGTCCAGTCTCCCACTCCAGTAATTCTTTCCTTATTTGTCCATAGTGGAACAGATTCAACAGGAGAGACTGAAGGAGCCCATATTAGACTATCCTATAGCTTAGTGATTAGAGCTCTCTCCTGAAAGGTGGGAGACCCCTCTTCAAATCATTTCTTCTCCTTTGGCAGAGAGGGGGGAATTGAACCTTGGTCCTCCCCCTCCCAGACTAGTGCTCTAACCACTGGCCTAAAAGTTATAAGGTGGGCACCACTTATTCCTCTGTCCAGTTTTAGAATGGGACCTGATTCAGCAGAGGGAAACATGGCATGCAAATGCATATGGGCTTGGGCCCTACACATGATTTAGATGGACAAACACCTAGGCTAGGTCTACACTACGGGGGGAGGGGGAGTTCGACCTAAGATACGCAACTTCAGCTACGTGAATAGCGTAGCTGAAGTTGTGTATTTTAGGTCGACTTACCTGGCTGTGAGGACGGCGGCGAGTTGACCGCGGCTGCGCCGCCATAGACTCCGCTTCTGCCTCTTGCCGTGGTGGATTTCCAGAGTCAACGGCAGAACGATCAGGGATCGATTTTATCACATCTTCACTAGACGCGATAAGTCGATCCCCAATAGATCGATTGCTACCCGCCAGATCGGCGGGTAGTGAAGACGTGCCCTGAGAGAGGTTAGGTGCCTACAGGATTTGGTGAGAGTTGTGGTTCACAGTAGAGCCTAGAACAGGAACTTAGGCACCTCAACCTGAGACTTAGGTATCTAAGCACCTTTGTGGGTTGGGGCCTTAGTGTTTTCATTATTCTACCCTTCCCTTTCTCCCCCCATCAATAACTCCATTTCCTGCCTATGTACAAAACCAATGCAGGGATATATGCCTGAGTGTGCAATTAGACAAACAATAGCTTAAAGGTCTCAAGTGCTCCCAGTGGGGGTGTTGATTCAGATTCTCAGTAATGACAATTTAAAAGGGCAACATTGTTAATTAACTGTGGCACCTTATGGTGCCATGAGTGGGTAGCAGTTGGAAGAGAACTACCCCTTAATGTTTTTCTCGAATCAAGAAACCCAGCAGAACCTATGGCTATAGCTCAGTGGCTCTCAAACTTTTGTACTGGTGACCCCTTTCACATAGCAAGCCTGAGTGCAACCCCCCCCCCCTTATAAATTAAAAACACTTCTTAATATATTTAGCATCATTATAAATGCTGGAGGCAAAGCAGGGGTTGGGGGGAGGCTCCCAGCTTGCAACCCCCTGAGTGGTCCTGCCCCCGACTTTGAGAACCCCAGGTATAGCCAAACCTCACCAAAGCAGGTATCAAACCCAAGTAGTCCAGTAAAGCACATTCAGTTGTTCAGAAACAAATCTACTGCTGCTGCTGTCTTATTTTTGACATCTCAGAATGAGATTTTATGGATGGAGCTTGGAAGAGTTCTAATACTTGCACAGAAAACCTTCAAAAAGCAAAGACTTGATTAAAAAGACATTTTAGTATGCTGTATTGCTCCATGTCCCTCCTGAGCCCTGATTGGGTGTTATTCAGTGATATTTAGTATTAAAATTGCAACACAATGGCCATAGGGAAGGGTGAGACTGAGCTTCTTGAATCTCAGGCATGTAGAAATCTTAAATCTGTGGTCCAATGGATAGAGCACTGAACTGGGAGACCCGGGCTCTATTCCTGGCTCTGCCAAGTGACCTTGGGCAAGTCATGTGATTGGTCTGTGACAAAGATAGCTATCTAAGGAAGCTACAATTAGTCTGTCCAGTAAATGTTTTAGTGCTGCTGTAAAATAGGTCCTTTCTGAGTCTCAAAAGAATATTGAGGCAGTCCTGAAGGTATGAAGATGTTGACACTTACTAGTAAAATTAAGCTGTAACTGTGAGAGTACTGTCACTGAGTTGCCACCAGGTTTCAAGGTATCTAGCAATGACACCTCATAAAACAAGAATTGCACCCTACTGAGTTGTTCCAAAAATGGTGGAGCTTGAAGCACAAGAATTGCCATACTGAAGCAAGCCAGTGGCTCATAGAATATCAGGGTTGGAAGGGACCTCAGGAAGTCATCTAGTCCAACCCCTGCTCAAAGCAGGACCAATCCCCAGACAGAGTTTTGCCCCAGAACCCTAAATGGCCCCCTCAAGGATTGAACTCAACGCTGGGTTTAGCAGGTCAATGCTCAAATCACTGAGCTATCCCTCCCCTGCTGTAGCTTATACTAAATAAAGGAGAAGTTAGAGAACTGCCATCAACATCATGCATCTAGTAATGCAATAGTATGCTATGGAGAAAGTGTCTTGCTGATCAGCTTATTTCATGAGCATGAGTGATAGCCCTTGTAATTAGCCCAGATGGTGTAACTGCAGATGCTATTCTTATAGAAATTGAGCCATTTTTTGAATCTTACTAAGCTATTGGCCTTAATTATTGGCCTGATAAGATCCGAAGGGATAACATGTATTGCATGTCTAAAAGCATTTCTTCTTGTTTTAAACGTGTATATCAGTTTTTAAAATGAAACTGTTGGTAAGAGGGGACATCATATAGGGTTGAGAGACCTCACAGAAAAAATGCAGTTTAATGAGACATTTAAAGGCATAGTTTATTGGGAGAGGAAGTGGATTCAAGACAATAGCTGTTAACTAAAGAAAGCAACTGGTTCTTTAACACCATGACTAAAAACAACAAGGGACTGTTGCTTATTAGGTTTTTTAAAATCAGTTTAAATGTTGTACTATAACTCAAAGTACATTCCATAAAATAATCTACCTAATTTAAATAAATAGAAGGCAATCCCTTGTTATAATTTCCATCAAGGGAACAGATAGTTATGTTAAATTCATGTTTGGGGCTAAATTTTACTTATATGAATGATCTATCTGTGAATGTATTTTACACACACACACACACACACACACACACACACACACACACACACACACACACACACACTCTATGGTAGATATGGCTGAAGACTTAATTAAAAATGAGTTATATACATACAAAGTGAAGTATTCATGATTGATGTCTCTTGATGGATTTTTAGAAATCGTCTGTGCAGAACTTAGGTGAAGAACAAATACAGAATCCCTACACTGAGCTCCTTGTACTGAAAGGTCATCATGATATAGTGAGATTTCTAGTACAAATAGATGATTGCAGGTAAGAGGTTTTAATGATTGTATTACATCCTAAGGAATACATAAGTGAAAGTCTATGGAAATTAAGAAATATTTTACTTAATTTCTGGCAGAAAAATGATTATCACATAATTTAGATCTAAATTAATGCATATATGTTCAGTAAAACATTAAATTTCAGTGAAATCACTTTTTACTTTGAATGTAAACATTCCCCTGCAACTTTTGCTTCTTGAACATTCAGGTTTCTGGATCTGCTCCTATAACTGCCACATTGACTATGTGGCTTGAACAAGGTCAAAGGGGAACTATCTGTAAAATGGGGCTAATGGTTCCTTATTTTAGAGGGCGTTGTGTGATTGGTAAAGCACACAGATCCTGGGATTGCCTTTCACATTATTGCTGCCCCTTTCTGTACCTTTTCCAATTCTTCAGTATCCTCTTTGTAATCAAATACCCCAAATGGTTCACAGTACTTTGACAATTCTAAGATGTCCCAATATCCATTCAGAATTGATTTATCTGAAAACGAATTACTTGCCTTTCCTTTATCATACCCTCCCTATCTCCTAGGCCCACAACCTCTTTCCTTCTGCAACTACACCTCTACCTCGATATAACACTGTCCTCGTGAGCCAAAAAATCTTACTGAGTTATATCCAACTTGCTTTGATCCGCCGGAGTGCGCAGCCCCACCCTCCCGGAGCACTGCTTTACCGCGTTATATCCGAATTCGTGTTGTATCGGGTCGCGTTATATTGGGGTAGAGGTGTATATTGGTCTCTTAGGAAGTCTTCCATATCTCATAATTTTAGTATTGTCTAAATCCATCTTTTTCTCACTATACCCACTGTTGAAACATTGGTGCGTCGTTATTTAATCTTGGTTACTGCAAGGATTACTTCCTTTCTAGCTTCTGACCTTTCCACCCCATCAGTCTATTCAAAGTGCTGCTGCCAAAACAGTCTTCCTCTCCCACTGCTCTGATCATTGTCATCTTTTACCCAGCAAGCTGTCACTGGTTTTCTTTTTCAGTACCTCATTCTAGCTCCACAAGGAGGTAGAAGCCCCTTTCAAAGTCCTACATAACCTCCTCATCCCTTGTCGCCTCTGATTTCTTCCTGCCTCTGTTCTCAACTCCCTCTGCATCTCCCAATCCTTTTTCCTCTTCTCATTCTCAGCTTCGTGCCTTCATTCATGTACTCAATGCTTTCATTATCAGCCCAGTTCTAATTTAACTTGTCTAACTGTTTGGGGTGAAGTTTGGGGTCTAGGAAGGGAGTGTCATCTCATGGTTAGACCAGTGGTTACAGACAAGAGAGGCAAGCACATGGACTTGGCATGGTCATTCTGAAAGCAGTGTGGGTGAGTGAAAGATTTAGCACTGATTTTTGTGGAGACCTGGCTTTTATTCCCACCTTTGCCTGAAGTGATCTTGTACCGTCTCTCAGTTAAATTATTTATACAATAAGGGAAATAATACTTGACTGCCTTCTAGGGTAGAGCTTTGAAGCTTTGCTCAATTATAAGGGTTGCAAAGTGCCTAGAAATCTAAAATAGCAAGCACTTTCCTCAAGGGTACAGGCACTTTGTTGGGGGAAGACTCTCTCCCTCCTAGTGTCTGCTGATCAGGCAGCTACATTCATCCAAATGTGAAATTCCCACAATCTCTTATGCTTGCCAAAGTTTCACAGAATTGACAATTTTGAAAATATTTACAAAAGGGGGACAAACTTCTTTAGGTCCGCAGGATACATGTTTTAAATTAAGCATGTGTTAGAACTATTATAGATAAGGAAATACATGCAGCTTATGATTGGTTTTTCTAAGTAGCATTAAAATAGGCCACAAAGATTCAAATAAAACCGTAAGGTTCTATTCTGGTGATTTGGGTAGTCATTACAGCAATTTCAGAGTAGTTATTTTAATAATTCTTCACAGTACATATTTTCAGACTATGTACACTGAATAGATCTCATTAATCTTTGAAAATCTGGCTTTATAGTAGAAATGCTGGAGCATCTGAGACAGAGTAGAGGCACCTGCTGATACTAACAAATCCTCTATTACTTCAGGAGAGGACTGTCTTCGTTGCACTGTATCAAACACATTGCGGTACTAAAAATAATCAATGTAAAAAATAGATGGAAGTGTAAGTTGGAAGATAGGATAACAAGTCAGATATGGATAAGAAATAAATTACATTAATGTCTTACAGGTGTTTAATATTCTGAGAGTTTGGACTGTTTAGAATAGTTTGCTTCATTGGATAGTTATTTCATTTTTTTTTTATTTAGCATGAATATAGTAGTTGTTAAACAGCTGATAATTTTTCTACCTGCTTTCCCCCCTTCCTCCCCCAATAAAATTAGTATTTTATTGGGTTTCTGAAATGTTTTTATTTCGTTTTTGAAGCTATCCCATTGTGGTTTTGTTAACTGTTGTAAGCCAGGCTTCACGCTTCAGGTCTTTAGATAATATCATCTTATAGAGAATTTTGCAGGAGGATTTTCTTGTTTTCTCAGTGGCTCGGCTAAAACCAGTGAGTGGAAAATTTTCTCAGATTGGTTTTTGAAGATACTAAATAAATCCTGTATCAGCCTAACAGACAGCTGCTTTTTTCTTTGTTTCTTTCTTATTTTTTGAACATGAAGTGAGGGTCATATTGATTGGAAGATCACTAAAGAAGGGTAAGCCTCAGCAAGGGTCTTCCAAAAAAATGGACTGATATAAAATTGCATGTAATACCCTAGCATTTGACATATTAAACTAAACCGAGTTCATAACACATTTTAAGAATAGCTTTCTTTGTTGCTCATTTGACCATTCCTTGCTCCTCCAGGAAGCAGACAAGGTTATAGAGGATGGTGATCATGACTGGAAAAGAATCAGGTGACCCATGAAACTCCAGCTTGGTGAACAAAATGTATACTGTAGAACCAGCCATCCTACAGATATCTTTATATTTAAAAAGAAATCCTTTTAAAACAAAACCAAAAAAACCCAAACAAACAAAAAGAACCACCCACCCTGTACATCTTATACTTGATGAATTACACATGCCTTCTCCTTCAAAGGTCAGTTTTTTTTCCAGATCTTTGCTCAAGTGTCAGTATCCCATCATTAATTGAAGGATGGGTTTCCATATTTAAAGTGCTCATGTCCAAAATGTGAGTGGCTGACTAGTTTGGTTCTGGCCACCACATCTCAAACAAGCTATAGCAGAAATAGAAGGTACCCAAAGGTGGGAAACCAACATTCATAGAGGCATGGAAAGACTTCCAAATAAGGGGAGATTGATAAGATTGTCTGTCACTTAAGACAGGAGATGAAGAGGGGACTTGATAGAGGTATATCAAACAATTATGGTAAGGAGAAGCTACATTAGGCCTACCTATTGACTGTCTAATACAAGAGCAAGAAATATTTAAGTTTGAAAGGCAACATAGACTTACCTTGTGGCAGGATATAATGGCTAAAAATGGACTAGGATTAAAAAAGGTGATAGTTTATGGGTAATTAGAACATTCATATTATTGGGTAAAAGTTTAGAAGGGATAGAACCCTTATTTAAAATATAAATCAACCACTAGTGCCTAAGATTAGAAAGAAACTTCCTCTATAGACAGATTATTATTCCTTATTTGTCCATTATAGAGTTCCTTGTATTTTCCTCTGAAACCTAATTGCCTGTACCAGATACAGGACACAATACTAGATGGTGAATTTTCTTGTGAAATTGGCACCTCCTTGCCTGAAGAAAAGCTCCCTTGGAGTGCTCAGAGGTGTTTATTTTTACAGCTGACTTTCATAAAACACAGTTTATGGTAACCCTTACTGGGTTACCATAGTAACCCTTGGTTAAAGTTTTAACAAATAACTTATTTTTATTAGCAAAGGATTTTTAATATTTTTAGTCATAATAAAAAACTTGTTAGGAACCTTGGTTCTAAATACCCCACATTTTTTTGGTTTGTTAATTTTTTAACTTTTGATTAGCAAAGTTGCAACTGCAGACATTTGGCCTTGCCTATGAAAACCCTAACAATTATTCCTAGGTACGTGGTGGTCTGCTTTTAATTAACAGTGGCTCAATACATCCAAAATGACTGGTTTTAGTGTGGTTTTACTACCGCTCCCCCCCACCCCCAATCTCCATCTCTCACCACTATCACCTTTTAGGGTTTTTTTTAAAGTCTTTTTGAGAGGACTTCAAGTTCTAGGGTAAAGATGCTACACAAACATTTGTGTGAGCACACATTTGTTGCTTAGTTGTGTTTAATCCGGGGCTGTGGGCTAGAACAACTAAAAATTCAAATGTAGCTGTATCCCCGTCAAGAGGCTGCAGAGATCTTCAGATCATATAATTTGTTTTCAGTCGCCGGAGGTTGATCACTTTCCTTAAAACAGGTGCATCGATACTAGGACAGCTCGCAATCTAGCAATAGTGCAGCTGCACAGACTGTAAACTGCTAGTGTAGACAGGGCTTAGGCATGTTTACTGAGGTGCTCTCTAGGTAAAGAAACAGGTCAAATTTAATTGGGTTTAGGTAAAACAGAACCAAAACCAACTGCTTTTTCCTAGTGTAGATGCAGGGTAAGATCTTTAGCTGGATTTCAGCAGGTGTTATGCATAGCAACATACATACAATCCCCTTGCGAGTTCTTTTGTACAGTTAGTTTAAAAAAAAAATAGTGATGTTGTAAGATTCATGTATGCCTGGCCTGACTTTAACCCTCATGCTGTGCAACTTGTTATATATAGTGCTCTCTAAATTACTTGGTTAAATGAGAAGGCTAATAGACTATGATTTGGCTTTATTGGATATGACCCATCTCCCTCCCCCCCACCCCCAAATCGCCAATATTGAACCTAAGCAGTAAGAAGACTGGATTCTGTAGTACAGGCTACTATTTGGAATAGTGACAAAATGCTTAGAACACATTAAAGAATATTCTCAACAATAAGAATATTAAAGCATGTAATGTGAGAGTTTCACTTTTGTTTATTAATGAAGTCAATGATTTTATTTCTGTACAGTACTTGGAGCTTAAAAAGGTACCTTTCTATGCTTCAGATTACTAGTAAAACCGAAGTGTGATTTCTCTTTATAAGTGAAATAATTTGCTCTGTTTAAGTAGTGATTATTGGTGCATAGCATCATACTGGAAATTTATCTATCATTTTCTTTATAGGTTTTGTTTTCTTTGTTCTTTACCAGATTTGCATCTGCAGGAGATGATGGAATTGTATTTCTGTGGAATGCTCAGGTTAGTTCAGTTTTTGAATAGGTTATATTCTGTAATAAGGATGTGGATGGGAGTGGGAATGTGGGGAGCTGATTTTGCTCTTGAACTGATCTAAATCAAGAATCAGTCCATTGAAGTTTAGTTGAGCTGTGTCTAGCATAATGTAAAATTGGTGCAAGGGCAGAATCAGTCCAAGAGAGTCTTAGCACAGTACAAATAAGTCGAGTTTTATAGACATGTCTCATTGAAACATCCTTGAATTGGTTTTTATTTTTGTTCTGCTTCAGAAAAGCAGGATGTGAAACAGTGTCTGAAAAGAGAAGTAAAAATGTGTATGAAAATATTCAGCGCAAGATGAAGTATTGGAAGCACAAGTTAAAAAGTTTTTAGTAGCTGTTAAGATGTTGATTGCTGAACCTCTCAATATCAGACATCATGGTGAGGCCCCAGTCCTGCAAAGACTTATGCACTGTGCTTAATTTGTAATGAAAGAGGTACTGGAGCTCAAGCAATGTTTTTTATGTTCATAACTGCAAATGTAGCTGTATCCCCTGCTGTATGACACTGCAAGCCCAGAGGTGCCGGGGTACTATGAACTACCACGTCCAGAGGTGCCCTGGTTCAGTTCTGGAAGCCTTGGCACAAGTTAAGCACTACTTATGCATGAGCATAACTTTTTGCAGTCTGCCTATAATTAAAATGGGGCTACTCAGAGTGTAAAGTTAAGCACATGTGCAAATCTTTGCAGAATTGGGGCCTAATACAAGAACTGACTTCAGCGTCACCTCCATGGAGTTAATAAGTGAGAAAGAGCTCTTAGTTGCTTGCCATGATACAGGTCTCACTCCAGCTTTTAAAAGTATTTTGTTGAACAGTAACACTTGTCACAGGAATACTGCATTTTAGAGGTGATACTTCCAATAATAATAAAACATGCTGTTTTCTCCCTATACAATCTCATCAGCAAATGTGAAGGTAAGTATCTTGCAGGTTACCTGCTAGAATTGCTTCAGAGGATGCCTTGTAAGTAGCTTAGATATTTAATAGACTGAAAGGCAGATCAGTGAACTGTTTAAAATCTGAATGTTAAGCTTCAAGTGAGGCAGAGAGAAATCTCAGACTAAACTTTTTATGAAGACCTCTTGAAAAAAGTTATACATAACATTGACAACAGTGTAACTTACAATAGGAACAGGGGAATTTGTAACTTTCCTTCCTTTTCTGAAGAATTTCAGTTAAGCATAACATTTCTTATGGAAGACATTTCATAACACTAAAATGAAACAGAAAATGGTGTGCGAGAATCAATATTCAAGAAATGTATGTGAAAATGCACACAAAGCATTTATGGATGCAAAACTTGTGGGTGTCCAACTTTGGAGTTCTATTTTTCTACTTCTGCACACTTACATGCTTGAAATGACTCTTGTATTTAATAAAAAACACAAATATGACACTGTTAATCCACAAGTGTGCCATTTCAACTGTCTCTGCATCCCTAATTAACTTTCATGCTAGGTAGTTAAGCTAAAATGGTCTCATGTTATGGGTGTAGACAATAGATACAGTAAATGGTAACAGTCAGATACCCTTATTAATAAAGGTAGTTTCAAGTAGGTCAAATTATTTTTTTTAAAAAGCCTTCAGATTTTGTTTTGCCAGCAAATGAGAAATACAGTGATGTCAGTAGCGTATAATGAAGTAAATTGGCTAACGTTTAAGCTAAAAATGAAACCATTAAAATACATAAGATGAATATTTCAGAATGTAACTTAACAGGTGTTCAAGTGATTCCACTTATTAAATGAATCGGTCTTTCATAGTATTCCCCTGCATTCATAGTAACAAGTTTATTTAGGTATAATACATCTTGGTAACATTTTCAATAGCACCTCAGTGACAGACTCCTAAAGTCCCCATTTTCAGAAGTCACTTAGGCACCTAGGTCTCTCTGGGATTTAGTAGATTTTGAAAATTTTACCTTTAATGTGCTGTATTTGTTTTTCTTCCAGACTGGAGAAAAGTTATTTGAGCTACATGGACACACGCACAAAATTACAGCTATTGCAGCATTTCCTTCATCTGGGGCTTGTGAAGAAAAAAATAATTTGATCTTAACGGCATCTGCTGATAGGACAGTTATTGTATCCTTAAATCTTCCTAAGATTTAACTGATTTTAAACGAAACTATGAGCCAGGCAGCAGAGAGGGTGGCAATTGTTTATATTATAGTAGGACCCAAAGGCCCTTGTCAAGACTGTGGCTCTGTTGTGCTAGCCTCTGTTCAAATACAGAAGTAGACATGGTCCCTATCACAAAAATAATGAAAATGTAACAAACAAGTGTAAGTGTCATTTCAGAGTGTCTAAAGTTTGAAGAGTAGGTTAGTATTTAGAAAACCCCTGTGTCGCTACATTTTTATTTCTCAAACTCTGCCATCCAATTATAAACTAAACAGAGAAACATGTTATGACCTTTTGTTTTTCCTTAATAAATGAATTCAGGTTTGGGATTGCAATAGTGGCAGGCAAGTTCAGAAGGTGTCGTGCTTCCATTCCACTGTAAAGGTAAAGAAAAGTCCAAGTGTATTTTAGGCTTGTGTGTGTGTGTATGTATTTTCGTATATATTATATATACATCTGTAGTGAAAGCTAGTGTGACATATGTCAAGACAGAATATTTTAAAATGAATAACAACTTATTTTAGTTAGCCAAGACCATTTACTTCAAAGGTAGTGGAGTGACTGAGATCTAGCCACTGCAAAGGTTTTCATAAAAGGAAGGAGCTGGGAACAACCATTTTATTTATTCCATTATAAAAGATTGTCACTTTGAGACTTGCAAACAATGGTGGTGTTAGAACCAGATCTTTCAAATTGCTCAGAGATAAAGCTTTGGGGCTGGAGTAATGCCTTTTGCTTGTCCTTTGAAATTCTGTTCAAGTTTGGTTGAGTTATAAATGGTTTACAATTGCCATTTCCCTTCTCCCACTTGTGTTCCTCAGGAAAATTTTCATAGAATCATAGAATATCAGGGTTGGAAGGGACCTCAAGAGGTCATCTAGTCCAGCTCCCTGCTCAAAGCAGGACCAGTTCCCAACTAAATCAATTTTGTTCATGTTCATTTGTTTGGCATGTGGTAGTTATGCAAGACACAGCTCAACTAAACTTCAATGGACTGATTCTTGATTTAGATCAGTTCAAGAGCAAAATCAGCTCCCCACATTCCCACTCCCATCCACATCCTTATTACAGAATATAACCTATTCAAAAACTAAACTAACCTGAGCATTCCACAGAAATACAATTCTATCATCTCCTGCAGATGCAAATCTGATAAAGAACAAAAGAACCCAAAACCTATAAAGAAAATGATAGATAAATTTCCAGTATGATACTATGCACCAATAATCACTACTTAAACAGAGCAAATTTCATTTAAGGAGAGAAATCACTTTGGTTTTTACTAGTAATCTGAAGCATAGGAAGGTACCTTTAAGCCCCAAATACTGTATAGAAACCAAAATCATTGACTTTATTAATAAACAAGAGTGAAAACTTTCTCACATTGCATGCTTTAAGAGATTCCTGAGGGTAGAGCGTAAAGATCACTTTGTCCCCAGGAGATCATGCTGCTCCACTGCCCCCAGGAGTGGATGCTTCCACTGCTCCATGATAGACTTTGGGATCCAAGTCAGGACCCAAATCAGGTGCTTCAGACAACCATGTGATTATAGATGTATTGCAGTTGGGTAGCCGGGGAGGAGCAGGGCCAGAAATGACAGCCCTAGAAAAATCTCAGCCATATGGAGTGGCAAGCTGCATTAGTAGTTATATTTAGGGCCCTACCAAATTCATAGCTGTGAAACATGAGCCATGGACTGCGAAGTCTGATCTCCCCTGTGAAAATTGGCTGTTGTAGGGGAGAGGCAGGGGGCTCCTACCATGGACTGGGTTCTAGCTGCTAGTCCCAGCCCAGGTTGGGGTAGGATGGTACTTCCTCTTCCCCAGTAGGGGCTGCTCCCAGAGCTGGGTCAGACCCACCTCCAAGAACCTCCCACAGCTGCAGGAAGCTCCATGGCTGCTGACTGGGAGCCCATCTCTGAAGGCAGCTCAGAAGTGAGGGTGGCTGTCAGTCCCTGACCCGGGTGGAGGCTGCCGGGAAAAACATATGTATGGCAACCCACCCCCCATATCCTGTAACCTCACTCCGTGGTGCTGGCTTTAGAGTTTGGTGCCCAGCCAGCAGCTGCTGCTCTCTGGCTGCCCAGCTCTGAAGGCAGCACCACTGCCAGCAGCAGCACAGAAGTAAGGGTGGCATCCTATGACCCTCCTACAATTGCCTTGTAAACCCCTGCCCCAACAACCCCCTTTTGGGTGAGGAGCCTCAGGGTTACAACCCCGTGAAATTTCAGATGTAAACATCTGAAACTGTGAAATTGATTTCTGGGGGCCAGGATTTCACCCTTTGTCTGGCTTTCAGCACCTTCTGTGGGACCTTTGGACGATGAACACCTCTGAAATCAGGCCCTACAGTCCTGTTAGTAAAAATGGTGATGTTTCACAAGTGATTTCTGTATTCTGCAGGAAAGAGTTTAATGTATTTCATAGTACCTGCAGTTTTACCTAACTAAAGCTGATAATCATTTCACTGAAAAATTCCCCAAAGAACTTTTGTAAGGGCAATATATCCGATTTTGTTCTGCAGTGTTTGACAGTTCTTCAAAGACTGGATGTATGGTTATCTGGAGGGAGTGATCTATGTGTTTGGAACAGAAAATTAGATCTCTTGTGTAAGACCAGTCATCTCACTGATGCAGGTAAAAAATGGAAATGGCTCATTATAGCAGATAAAGTGTAAGTAAAATGGATTTGTATAATGATGCAAAATGAAACCTGGCAAATTCTCTTTAATTCTAAAGATAACATTATATATTAAAGCTGCCCTCTGTCTAGTTTTAAAAATGTCAACTTAATCATTTCAGAATTAAGGATACTTATAACCTCCTGTGCTATATGAATTTTAGAATGTCAAGTATCAATAATTGTACATTAACTTTGACTTGCTGGACTAGATCCTCAACTAGTGATTTATACATTTCCCTTGCAGAGGGCCAGATCCACAGACTAGTGATTATACCTCTGTGAGGGAACTAGACTTTTTGTAAGTACATAGGTTCAAGGGTTTTAATTTCAAGATTCAATCCTTTGTATAAACAAAAGGAAATTTTTGAATAGGATTAGTAAATATAATCAGATATGAACTTAGAAGCTCAAACTGCTCTGAACTATTAGTAAATCAATGTATTGTTAAATCCTCTTCTAAATATGTTTGTAAAAGCTTAAAATGCAGCAGTGTTCCTAAGGCAGCTAGTATACTGGAATTTTTTGGTACACAGCTGGGGCCAAAATAGCTACATATACCTGTCATAAAATAGGAGAACAGAAATATTTTAGCCCTATATACACAGGAGAATTACACAGATACACAATTTAACCTCCTACCTCAAAGTTTTGATGCAAGCCACTCATTTCAAACCCAGTATTACTTCCAGCCCTCACAATCTGTTTGTATTTTACTATTTATTCCTGGAGTGGAGATGTTGGAGAACTTTGGGCATGTTAAAGATAACTGTACAGCATTTCAAACAGTTTGCTCTGAACCTCATTTTGTGTCTTTCACTCAGCATAAAGCTAGTTGTTCTTATTTATATTGCACTAGCACCTAAGAGAACTCCCTTCAGACAAGGAACTCCTTGTCCTAGCTACAATTCAAATGGATAGGAAGACATAGGACCTACCCCAAAAAAGCTTGTGTGAAATCCTGGCCCCATTAAAGTCAGCGATTTCACCCTTATCCTTCTTGTCCTCAAAGACTATATGTGGCAAAGGGGAAGCAATTGCTCTGCACAATTTTAATGTGTATTACATACATTTCTTATGAAAAAAAATAATGTATGCCTGTACCCAGTTGCCCCTTGACCTCTTTTATGTAGATGGCACAAAAGTAGTGTTGTTTGTGAAGGGGTTTGAAGGAGGAGGAAGCAGTGGCCTGAGAGATCAGTTTGGGATGGGCATTTAAGCATAAGTGGCAACATGGAAGAAGATGAGAAGCAGTGGGAGATAAGTAAATGGTCAAGGCTGGCATCAGTGGCAGACCATAGCAGAGTGTCTGAAAGGGAGGGCAAAGATTTTGAACTTGATGTGGCGGGACAGAGGAAGCCAGTGAAGGGATTCAGAGAGGGAGAACTGTGGCCAGGTAGATGATCATAGCAGGTGAGAGGGGACGGGGAAATAGGGAAGCCAGAGAGGAGGTGGTGGTAGTAATTGAAAGGAGAGGAGGACTTGCATACGGGTTTTAGATAGAAATGGAATATCTGATTTTAGAAATACTGTGGAGGACGAAATGCAATATTTGGATACAGCCTTAGCTATGTGAACCAAGGGAAAGCGAGGCTTAGACAGTGACTCCCAGGTTATGGACCTGAGTGGGAGGATGATGATATTGTTGATGGGGACAGAAAAAGCAGGGAGTGGGAAGAAGGATTACATGTAATTTTAGCCATGTAAAATTTAAGTTCATAGTAAGATATCCAGGAGAACATGTCTGAGGGACAGGCTAAGATGTGATGGAGGGTGAGAGAGACAGCTGAGGAGGGAGAAGGCAGATTTGAGAGTCTTCATTATAAAGATGGTAGCTAAAACCATACAAGGTGTGACAACACCCAAGGAGATGGTATAGAGGGAGGAAGAGGAGAAGGGTCACACATTTGGGACCTTGAGAGCTATGGTCTGGTGCAGCAATATCTGTAAATACAGTACAGAACTCATTTCCCCCCAATGTATCTATGAAATACATCGCAATTAGAACAGTTACATCATTAAACATTGCCTCAGTGGCCTGATTACAAAGATAGGTGATGTTTCTCATACGAAAACTAAGCCTATCCTAATACTTGAGCTGGTCTGCCTTTGTTTTATCTCACAAAATTCAAAAGCTATGAGTTGGGCATACTGTAGCAGTTAATGCATGGGACTGGAAGCAAGAAACTCTGGACTTCTAGTTCCAGGTCTGACATGGACACCTTCTGTGGCCTCAGACAAATCTGTTATTCTGTGTCTGTTTCCCCATGTGAAAGAGATAAATACTAGTTACTTCATAAGGTTGTTTAGAAGATTAGAGTAGAATCTCACTAATCTCCATTTTATCTGGAGAGAGAGCAGATATGCATGTAAAATGTCCTGTATATGTAATCACTGCATTTATATGAATTTACCTATTCTAACTTAATTGCCATAGGAGTACTATCTATCTGTATGTTGCTATTCTACATAAGTGTGTGTAATCCTAGATCTTCAAAATTAGAATAGATAAAACTATACAAATATGCTTTATCTCTCTCTGTATACACACAGACACTAATTTTACACACACACACACACACACCCCCACACCCACCCACCCACCCCTCTACCCCAGGATATAATGCTGTCCTCGGGAGCCCAAAAAAAAAAAAATCTTACCGTGTTATAGGTGAAACCACGTTATATCGAACTTGCTTTGATCTGCCAGAGTGTGCAGCCCCGCCCCCCCCGGAGCGCGGCTTTACCACGTTATATTCAAATTCGTGTTATATAGGGTTGCGTTATATCAGGGTAGAGGTGTATGCAAGATATTATATACACACACATATACACACACACACACACACACACACAGTGGAATAGAAATTTGGAGTAAAGGCATACAAATCTAACTATATATTGAATTACGTTATTTGTGGACTCAGTACTACCTATAAAAATCAGTTGTGCTATATTTTACATACAGTGCATATAATAAAAAGGGAAATGCTATTAAAAATGCACCCAAATCACACAATCATATCTGTAGATGAAGTATAGTATAGAGCTACAAACAATGCCAACAGTTTGTAATTGGGCTAATAAAAAACAGTTATAAACCTATTAAAAAGTGTATATAGTGTTGTCTGGTGGACACAGTCACAAACCACTGCTGTTCTTAGTTTATGGGACAGTTTCCTGAGGAAGGGTTTGATGCTGTGAGGTGCTGAAGGCCCTCAACTCCCATGTTCTAAATTTGTCCAACACTTTCCACAAGACTGCAAGCACTTAGGTCATTTTACAGTTGTAATGGTGACAAAATCCCTCGTTACAAGAGATTTGTCATATTGTCTGATTTTTTTTCCCCCCCAAAGGTGCTGTGTAGCTGCAGCTCCCTTTAATTTCAGTGGGACTCAGCATCTCTGGAGATCAGGCAAACAGTGTTTAAAATAATTTGAATGGTGTCGTGTGGCAGAATGCTCCTGGTTTTTGTTTCTAACTTTTTTTTTTTAAGTTAGGAAGTAAAACATATTGGGTTAGACAGCCAGCAGGTGTCAATTGGCATAACTCCATCAAAGCCAATGGAGCCTTGCTAATTTATGCCAGGTGAGAATCTAGCCCATGGTCTTTAGTAAAGATGAACATGGTTTGTAAAAAAGTACTGTTAAAGTGTTTTGAAATATATATGAATTGATAAATAAATTTTCTATGATTTAACAGTGTGTTTGTGGTGCCAGTACATAAGTGATATCAGTTTGCCTCAAACTGTGTGTTGAAAATACGGAACTGACCTTTCTTATATTAAAATCCATAATTTTTAGAGTTATGAAGAAATAGCCCTTCTTTAACTGCATTATATTTGTATTGAGAATAACCTTTTCCCCTTTCTTTACGCATGTTTTTAAAGATATCAGTGCTTTGGTTGAATTGCCTAAAAACTGTGTCGCAGCAGCAGTTGGCAAAGAGTTGAGTGAGTATATTACATTTCAACTTAATCTCCATAATCCTCTATATATTCAAGAGGTTTAGATTTTTTTTATCTGCAGTAGCTTGCAAGAACACATGGATTGAAGCATTTTATCAACACTGTGTAGGAAAATTGGAGCCAGGTGCCACTTTACCCAGCTGCCTCCTTCCTTGTTTTTTCCAATATATATTTACCTGCACGTTTCCCCAGTCTGGTCTGCCTTGCTGACTAGGTTATTTAATTTTGTTTTTTTTTAACTTCATATTACAACTGATGAAACTGGTGTTTTAAAAATGCTTCTGATTCAACTTTTTGGTAGAGTGTAACACTCAATGTCCGGTCCCCTTGCAAGTGAAGTAGTAAAATGCAATTGGTGCTGCAGTACTGGACAGCCACTGCACTTTATTAAAAACAACAAACAAACAAAAAGACCCCAACAACTTCTTTTGCTTGTTCTCTGCAAAGTTATGGCTCAGCCACTCTAAGCAGCACTTCTGTGGTGGGGTGAGATTCCTTGGCTTACTAGTTGTTTCAAAATTAGGAATCCGGTGGAATTTTACCATTTCTGATAAAAAGTATTTTTATTTGAACTTTTTTATTTGAATTTTATTTTGAGTGTAAGCGGTCAAATCAGAGGTGGGGGCAGAGATTGGGGGAGGAAATGGGGCTGATGTGAATGGACCAAAGAAAAACTGCTGTGTTCACCAAAACAAACTGGAAAATAAATTAAAGGGTGTATATTTTATTTTAAAAGACAAGAATTTTTTCAAAATTTTATTTTTAAAATTTTGTAATAAAGCTGCTTTTGGGTTGGGAAACCCTCACAAAAGAGACTGTCCTAAACTGTATAGTATATACTGCATTGTCTCATCTAAAGCGTACTTAATTCATAGTGGAGTTTCTCATTTAAACAGAGCTGCATTTTACTCTATACAAATGATAATGCTTATTTAGAAAATTTGTCCATCTATCTTAAGTAATTTTTAGGTTGGTAGTTTCCACCGAGGGATCTGAAGGTTGGGATGTCCTTGAAATAAAACGCCTGACTGACCATCAAGATAATATCCTCTCATTGGTCAGTGTCAATGGTAAGATTGATGCTTTATTAGTTAGTATTTCTAGTTATTAGTGGAATATTTTCAGCTATGAAGTTTAGTTTGCTTATGGCCAGACACATAACTGGAACAAAACTTTCTAACCACTAGAGGAACTCTCAAATGGAGTTGTGAAGATAGTCAAGTTTAAAAACTATATGTAGTGATACTTATGAAATCCTTACATCAAAGGACTTCACAAACACTAACTCATCCTCACAACATCCCGGTGAAGTAAGTACCATTATCACTATTATATGGATGAGGAAGCTAAGCCAGATTGGCTCCTCCTTAGTCTTGGACAAGTCACAACCTATGTCAGTGACAGGAATAGAATTTGGTTTGTATTTTGGTTTTTGCTATCTTGTTGCTGTATTGGAAGTTTAAAAACACCATTCTGTCATTCCCTTCTGTGACCTCCTACAATTGCTTAACTTAGATGACTATGGTAAGTTGTTATACTAGACATTACAAAGTTTGAAGGAAATGTTACGTTGCTTTTTTAAAAAAAGTTTGCAGCACATCATGGACACTCAAATCTTACCAAAAATAAAATCAAGTTGTGATTTTAGTATTGCTTTAAATTGGCTTAATGTTCAATACTAACGCAAACCCATCTGAACAAACGAACAACTCGGGAGTCTGGGCCAGATTCATCCCTGCGCCGGCACAGGGACCAAGATGAGTTAGTAGGCCTCCCCTGTACAGAGGCTGCAGGAGTGGATAGAGACCCTGCTGATGGATAGGGTAGGCGTGATAGTTGCCCTAACTTTGCCCCTGCTGTAGTAGCCCCTATGTTGGCCTTGGTACACCCTCTCCTGCTTCTCCCATGCTCCTTTGGCCCTTCCCCACAACTCTACCTGTGCCCAGGATTCCTGTGGATTTGGCATAGCGACTTCTTGCATCGGGGTTATAGCGCCAGAGGCCATGATGCAATGTTGTGAAAAACTGGAAAATGAAAGCTTAGATTCTAGAATAGCAAGATCTATGGGATTTTTGTTCCCACAGTATTCCATTGGTTCTGATCCCAGGAGTTGAACAATGCTGGGTTTAAAAAGGCAACCCACTAAGTGCTCTAAGTGCTGCTGCAGGAAGTGCCTCATCTGTATGATGTCATGATAATGGTAGACAACTCAGCCCCACCCACTAAAGCTACAAATGGGGGAAACCAGCTGCCAACCCCTCCATGGACACATTGTTCAACACTGTTATGTCTGGGTTGCTAGTACAGCCTTTTCCCCTCCTGTAATCTCTCTTTCTCTCAGGACACTTACCTGTAAATATTGGGCAATCCTGGCTGCTTTCCCTAACTCTGAGGGCTCTGCAGATCTCTTTAGAATCTACTGACTACACCTCCCATTTCTGGGTTTGAGAAACTGTTAAGCTTTTTATTCAACCAGATTAAACATAATAGCTTTTGTTAACCTCTCTCATTTACTCCAGGAGGGAAAGCCTAATCTTAAGATCCCAGCAATGCTTCCCTTCCTGATCATAGTCTAGTTCTCTGGCACTCTCTAGTCAGCAGCCAACCAGTGACCCTTCAAACTCAACTTACACAAAGGTCCAAATGAGCATTCTGGGTGGTGCTTCCATCCTAGATTTCTCTGTCCTTGTACCCAACAGTGTATGAATTTTGTCTCACAACATACCCAATTTACAATTGGGCTTAACAATGCCCATCTTACACCACCACCTATCATACATTCTAGGTTATCATAGTCCCTTCTCCACACCAAGAAATAACTTGTATATTCTATCTGAGAGAGGATGATCCAGTGAATCACCAATAAAGTATAAGTGTCTGTTCATGCAGGGTGAAGACAAAAACCCTTAGCATTTGCACATTCTTCTGCTGGTGGTGCCTTTCTTTGTCATGGTATACATCATAGAAGTTGAAAAGTTTTCATTTCTGATTTGTTTTGCAAAACACGTATCAATAAAAGGAAATCAGATTACCACCTCTTTGAAAGGACAGAGGATTTTACCTAACCAAATACATACTACAAATGCCAATCGCTACCTTAGAAACAGGTTTTATCTAGCAGCTTTTTAGCTGTTGCTTTTGTAGAGCGGCTTCCTAGTTTGAAATGGATTGTTTATAATATGTGGCTTTGTGCTTTTGCCTAGATTTGACTTTTGTGACTGGCTCTCATGTGGGTGAGCTGATAGTCTGGGATGCATTGGATTGGAGAAGTCAAGTGTGCGAGTGCAACACATGGGACCCCTCTTTTCACACAGTCGTACAAGAAATTAAATTATCACAAAACCAACATGAAGTTTCAATTCAGCATTTAACATCTGATGCGGAGGTAAAAAAATTTAAACAAAATAAACCAAACAAAAATAAAAAAATGAAGCTTACTTTATAATAGAAAGCAGACTATTTTAAATTAACATTTTCAGTTTATTCTAGTAAGCAATAAGTGATGTTTGTTTAAAAGTTACTCAGCTATCTTAAGAACTGGGTATTATTATTTATTAATGCAGTCAATAGTATTAATTATCAGAGGGGTAGCCGTGTTAGTCTGAATCTGTAAAAAGCAACAGAGGGTCCTGTGGCACTTTTAAGACTAACAGAAGTATTGGGAGCATAAGCTTTCGTGGGTAAGAACCTCACTTCTTCAGATGTAAGACTTGCATCTGAAGAAGTGAGGTTCTTACCCATGAAAGCTTATGCTCCCAATACTTCTGTTAATAGTATTAATGTTTTTCTCATTGGACTAACAAGGTTACAGTGGTTCCAAATGCTATTTCTAAGTAGTTCAGTACAGAGAGTCAATAGACTCAACCTGAGAGCTAGCAGACAGCAACAGTGAACAATTACAATTTAATTTGTTTTCAATTGTCAAAGGCTGATTTAATAAGTGTTTAAAGTTGGTTTTAAAAACCAAACAAGGTAGGTGCCTGTTTCAGTGAAATGAAGTTATTCCAGCTGTTTGGAGCAGCAACTCAAAATTTGCCTCTCAGACAGTTCTAGCTGTAGGCACTTTAAAATTAATAAACTAAATTAAACAAAGAGCATATTTACAGTCTGTTCTTGACTCTGAACATGTCTATACAAGGTAGTAAAAAGTGTTCCTGCCTTTGTTCCAAGAGACTTGGCCAATGTAGTTGATTGAAAAGGTCGCAAAGAACTGTAGAGCTGCTTATAACATATCAGTGATAACACAAGAGTGTGCGTTCTTGCCAAGAAACTCAGTTCAGGACATGATTATTACCTTGTATGCAATAAAGCATCCTCAAATTGTTATTGTTAGGGCATGTTTAGTTAAATCAAGTTTTAAGTGAAAGGATAAAATCCCCCAGACGGGCTTGCAAACTGCTGAAAGGGAAATTGTTTAACAACAACAACAACAACAAAAAAAACCCTGTTGGCTCTTCCCCTTACGCTCTTCATCTCCTCCCCTCCCTACTGGTTGACAAGGCTCACCTCAGAATAATGACAATATATTTGAATTTCAAAATTAAATTGGGAGGGAGGGGCTGAGGTAACCAATATAAATCCAAATCTAGCATAGTTATTGTGGAAATGAGGAGAAACTTGCTGGCCTGTAGACAGGAGGAAATGGATTAGAGGAAGGATCAGAGCTAGTCCTCATTGAAGTCAACTGCACAGTTCACATGGCGAGTAAGATTTGGCCTGAAAGAAATAGTCAAAAGGGTTTTTAAATACTTTAAACAAAAAGTATTTCCCTGTTATGCAGCCTGATGTTTTGTTTTTAAAATAATTTTCTTTATTTATCTGTGCTTTATTTGGCTTGAGTGAGGAAGCATCTCTATATGGGTAACTGTTTCTGGGTATGGGACCCAGAGGGACTATAGTAGCTTGTGAGAATGTTCTGTCTTATGAGGTACAAGAGTGGGAAAGCTGGAGGGGAAACATAAGAGGATCTCAGTACTCATCAGCTGGAAGAGAGGAAGGTAAAACAGGTACAAAATGGCCACTTTAGGTCTAATTGCTTGGTTCTGCCAAATTTACAAGACCAGCTGGGAATACTGGGAAAAAGTTCCCAGACAGATCTGTCTATTCACAGTACATTTATTGAGAATAATTGTAAAGTGATTCTGCAGAATACTGCCCTATAGCTAATAATGGCTGCCATCCAAGTGGAATACAGTGATTATGCAAACCAGACATCATTACATAATGAGGGGAAACTGTACAGTTATGTTTTAGTAGTTGTACAGCACCCCTACACTCTAAGATAATATAACTGCTGTAACGATAGTGCTTCCAGCCTTTGCAATACATGGAAGTTCTGTGGGGCAGGGACCGTCTTTCATTATAGGAGCCCAGCTCACTGGGGCTCATTTTCCTTAATGAGACTTCTTGATGCTACCACAACATAAATAAAGAATAATAGTGATAAAAAAATTGTTGAAATAAACTGGCCCAAACCCCATAGTTCAGGTAAAATGGTATTAAGATACCTCAGAACATATTGTTTTCCTGCAAACTCATTCAGATACTTTATTGAGGAAAGAAAAGTTTGTCAAATCATTGGTGATAAAGCCAGCAGTGAAATTGAATAAATAATCTCTTTTGTGCATGACAACTCCAGAGCTGTTGCTAGTGTTTATAGTTTATACAAATTGGTCCTGTGTACAAGTTCTTCTTGCTCTTTGAGATATTAAACTTACTTATTAGAGTTTCTTCTTTCTACATGTACTTTTAAACTAGAATTGGCCTAGGCAGGTGTGATGGGTTGCTCTACTCATCGCTGCTCAGAGTTGAAAGTAAGCCATTACGCCCTAGCCACTTTGTGACTCAGTCCTCCAGCCAGGTCACTATTGTGGTTTCCCCTTCTGTGGGAGTGGATCAAGGTTCTTGTGCTCTAGCAGTCTCAGGTAGTCTTCTGCTTCACTGCCTCAGTGCCATTCCCACAGCAGCAGGCAGGAGAAGCTGGGAACTACCCTCTACTCCAGGTTCCAGCTCAGGGACCCTCTACACAGTAGCCAAGGTCTGTTCCCTGGATCTTGTTGCCTTTCCCTGAGCCACTTCCAACCCTCCTAGTTTCCCCCCCCTCCTCCTCCTCTGTGTTTGCCAGTCTCTTTACTCCCTCCCCCCAGGGAATAATTCTAGGTAACTCATCACTATAAACCCCCCTTCTCCCTGCAGCCCCCTCTGCTTCTAATTTCCTCTCTTGGACAAAAGCTCCACCTGTCCCTCCCAGGTGAGCTTCTCTGTAAGTAGCTGCATTCCACCTAAAGCTCTCCTCCCCCCCACCCACGCAGCCTAATTAGATGATTGGATCCACCTGGCCCAATTCAGCTTTTGCAAGGCAAGTGTGGGGAGTGCACCTCATCACACACCCTCCCCTCAAAGCTGCAAACCAGGGGTGGGCAGGTTTTCTTCTACTCTAAATCACCTACCTGTGCTTGCTGCAGCTGGGCTCTCAGGTCATCCCTTTCTTGTCTTAGGCTGTAGCTCATGGTCAGAGACTTATCTTCTTCTTCCATAGCATCTCTGAGTTTCTCTTGATAGAATTGCAGGTCCTGTGCAGCCTCCACCCAGGCCTGCTCTGCAGTTAACAGCTTCTCTCTCACCTGGACCACCCCCTCAGAGTCCTCCTTGCTCCCAGGCTCTGAGTTCTCACTGTTTTGTGGTTCATCTCAGTGTTAGGCCTCCAGGGAGGACAGTAATTAATGCAGAGGCTCTTTCTTCCCCTCACATTTCTTTACCTGCCTCTTGGGCTTCTCCACTATTCTTATGAGCTCCTTACGGGCCTCTGTCTCTTTTCTCTCTTGCCTCAGTCCCTTGCCCTTTTCTGGGCTCTCTTTCCCCTGTGAGGTCAATGCCTCTTTATATAGCCCTTTCTCCCACACCAAAAGCAGGTCCTCCTCCAACCCAGTCACTTATTGGGTGGTGTTCCCTGGGCCCTCTCCTTAGTCCTTGTTTCCTAGTAAGGCTCTTTGCTTCCCTCCAAATAGGGGCACGCCCTCTTCAGGTGCCCCCTGCTCCCACAGCCATAACACTTTGGGGTTGGGCCTCTGGCCTCCTAGTCCTGGAGCACCTTTCCTGCTTCTTTCCTGAGGGATTCTGTACAGCTGCTGCTGTTGACAAGCTACCTGCACCATACAGTCTTGTAAATACACTTGGGTTTCACACAGTCTCTGCTGGTTCTCTAATATCTATCCCCACATAACAGGGACCTATCGCCGTTGCTTCTTATCTACCCACTGTGGGAGCAGAAATTCTGCCATGCACCATAGTAGGGGACATCTTCCCGCAGCAAAGAAAGTCTGTATTGTGGGCATTTCATTTTTGCCTTCCTTTAGCGGTTCTCTCTCTGTTATGTACCCTTGCTGCAGGGTTCAATCGCATTATAGTGTCTCTCTGCCCCTCACCTGGGGATCTTGTGAGGCACAGTCCATTCCTGATCCCTTGTGTTGGAGGTGACCATCCTGCCCACGTTACCCATCAATTTGTGATGGGTTTCTCTACTCACCGGTGGACTGTGCTGCCTCCTGGTGGTTCTGGGATTAACTCAGGAAGGCCAATGCTCCTTCCAGTGGTTATACCCCATCAGTTTCTCCTCTACAACCCCTCTCTTGCTCCAGGAACCGCAGCGTCCTCTGCATGACTGAGCCCTCTGGCCAGGTCTTTATTGTAGTTTCCCCTTCCAGGAGGAGTGCATCAAGGTTCCTGCTCTCCAGCAGTCTCAGGCAGTCTTCTGCTTCACTGTCTCACAGTGCCACCGGGCTTAACCTATCAGGGCCGGCTCCAGGCACCAGCCTGGCAAGCAGATACTTGCGGTGGCACATCCAGGTATTCGGCGGCAATTCGGTGGACGGTCCTTCACTCCCGCTCAGAGCAAAGGACCTCCCGCCGAATTGCCGCCGCAGATCGCGATTGCGGCTTTTTTTTTTTTTTTTTTTTGGCTGCTTGGGGTGGCCAAAACCCTTGAGCCGGCCCTGAACCTATACTCCAGGTTCTGGTTCAGGGACCCTCTACACAGCAGCCAAGGTCCATTCCCTGCAGTAACTCATCTGTGCAGCTTTCCCTGCAGGACCCGGGTGGGCAGCACACCCTATCACAATCGGTTAACACATTTTTGAATAAAAATATTCCATAAAAGAAACAGTTGCTGTGCTTTGTGAATTTTTTATATCACTGTAGCCAACTTGGAATTCAGCATACAGAGGAATTCAAATGTAATTACAAGAACATTTTTATGCTGTACTAATTTTGTTGCGATGATATGTAAAATCTCCTACCCATTAAGCAATCTTCCTCTCTCATCCAGGAAGTGTCAAAGCTTTCCCAATCGTTTGATATTTTTTATACTGCAGAAGGCAGTGCATTAATGCAGATTAAAAGAATAGGTTGAGCCCAGTAGCAGTGGCTTTATAATGTCATAGTACCACTGGAAATCTATTACACAAAGTAATAGTTTTATGTCTGTATCTGTATGATGTTCTATTGAATTTTCTTTCCAGTGTGTGTTTGCTGCTGTTGGGAAGGGCATATATGTCTATAACCTTCAAATGAAGCGTGTGATTGCCTGCCAGAGAACTGCTCATGACTCCATTGTATTGCACATTGCAAAACTTCCAAACAGGTACAAGTCATGGTAAATTTTGTAATGCAGTAAAGAAATGCAAGGCTCAGAAAGGTGGCTAGGGACAACCTGCAAAGCTACATTTAACTTCCCAAGGCAGCATAGGGTACCTGATCTTTGGCTTGATCTGCCATAAGAAATAACATTGTTTTCTGTTTTGAAAATACACCATTATAATTTGCAGTGGAATAATAGAATTCAGCATGCTTAGTACACAGCTTCCTTTTGCTTTTTTAAATTCAAATCTAGCAAAATAATTAGTCTACATTATGGAAATATCTTTTCACATTTGCTTTTAATAAAGCAAAACAAAGCCACATGCCAAACTCATTTAAACATTTCTGTTGCTCAAAACCAGCCTAATTAATTTAATGAACAAATATTGAACAGAAAATAATCACTCCCAGTCTTTGTCATTTAGTGCCAAGTGTCTAGCAGGAGCTTAATATTTACACATGAGTTACAAATCCATCAAAATAGAGCTAAGACAAGACAGCTGGTTGCTGTGGATATCTCTATCTAACAGCTATGTTGCCGTTCTCCACTACTGTTTTATGGAGCTGTCTATCAGAAGGTAAAATAAGGCCCTGATCCTGCAAACACTTGCACTGTGCTTAACTTTAAGCAGTGAATAGACTCACTCCATTGGATTACTTGCATGGTTAAAGTTGTTAAGACTACACACATGCATTAGTCTTTGCAGATCAAAGCTTGCATTTGTTTTTATAAAGCAGTACGTTTTTAAAAGCATTAGATGGGATTGCAAATTTGTATCGTTTTATACTAATTTTCCTGAGTTCACTGTAATTTGTCCTTTTGCAAGAGATCTCTCAGCATCATGTTAAATAATAATTCTTAAGAGTTACTGGTAATACAATTGGGTAGAATCTTGGGGGACTTATTGTACCTGCAGTGCTAATATGTATCCATGCTGGTTCTGTTTCAATATAATTCCTCATTTGGTTGGACAGGCAGTTGATATCCTGTTCAGAAGATGGCAGTGTTCGCATTTGGGAGCTACGTGAAAAGCAGCAGCTTCCAGCTGAGCCTGTTCCAACAGGTTTGTCTATAGCTCCAGAGAGAATTGGTTATATAACAAACAAATACCCACCCACCTGTGGATCCCAAAATTGACCATACAAAACTAGAAGCTCCTGAGCATAGCATAAAAAAATGAAACAATGACATGCTGGCAGCTTTCACAGAAAATGTTCTTTTTCCTTTATTCGCTCTCCCCCGGAATTTATAAGCAAAGATCTCAAGACTTTCAGTCAGCTGGTATGCATAGCCTCACCTACAAAGTTCCTGCATTGAGCTCTAGCCAGGTAGCCCCCTGTACAGTGAGGAGCCCGGTTGAAGTCACTGGGGTTCCATCTGGTTGCAGAGATCCACCACACAGATTCCCCTTCTAGTATTTGTTCTTCCTTAGGGTCTTTGCTGAAACTGAGTGAGTATATTTAAGCCTGTTTCTCTGTTCATAGAATATTCACCAGCAGATCACAGCTTCCTCAGAGAGTCATTCTAACTTATTTTTAATTTTTGAAGACTTTTTTTTTTACTCTCTGTATTGATTAGAAACAGTTCACTATGAATATTCTATATTCAGTATTCAAAATCTGAGCTGTTGCTCAGTTGTGATGCAATACATGATGTATTATATAATGTAAGATTGTTTATGTTCTCATATAGGAGGTACATAATTTTTATAATCAGGAGCAGGTGAAGATGCCACATGCTACATGGGGCTACATGGTGGGGGGGTAGATGGAGTTGTTCTATTCCAGGGATCAGCAACCTTTGGCACGTGGCCTGCCAGGGAAAGCCCCTGGTGGGCTGGCCCGGTTTGTTTACCTGCCGCATCCATGGTTTTGGCCGATCGTAGCTCCCACTGGCTGCGGGTCGCTGTCCCAGGCCAATGGGGGCTGCAGGAAGGGCGGCCAGCACATCCTTCGGCCCGCGCCGCTTTCTGCAGCCCCCATTGGCCTGGAGCGGCGAACCGAGGCCAGTGGGAGCTGCGATCAGCCAAACCTGCAGATGTGGCAGGTAAACAAACCAGCCCGGCCCGCCAGGGGCTTTCCCTGACGGGCCGTGTGCCAAAGGTTGCTGATCCCTGCTCTATTCTTTTCTCTGAGTGATCCCAGAGCGTCATTTGTCGTGTCGTCTCTCTCATACAGGATTCCAGTTTGTCACCCTTCTTGTTCAGTGTGTTTGTTGGGCTGATCGAAAGGTTAGTGAGAAAGTATAGGTTGGGTCATCTTCAGTCAGGGCTGGCCCTAGACCATATTGCACCCCACACGAGGAGAGTCTTTGGCACCCTCCCCCCACAATTACACAATAAAACAAAGTTCACAGTGTCACACCTGGGCTCTCACTTCACTTTGTTCTTATATTTCAATGACGGACTGGTGATGCCCTGCCCTTTATTTTCCCATGAGGGCATGGCTGACAACATTCTAGGAGATTCAAGGAAAATGTAGTTCTCAGGAAGTCTGGAAGGTTCCACACGATTCTAGAAAGGTCCAGAACATTTTAGGAAGTTGGTGAAAAATGAATCCACATACGGAATATCTGAAACATTTGACTTCAAACATTCTATTTTCCCTTTTGTCGCTAACAACAAAACCCGCACCCCGAGCCCAGCGTCCCCCACACCTGGCACCCCAGCGGTCACCTGGGTTGCCTTCCCCTAAATCCAGCCCTGTCTTCGGTCTATAGATAGATGACACCCAATCTTTTCAATTCTGTCAATACAGTTACACAATTTACCCAGTGTCTTTTGGAGACTGGGGCATAAATGAGTACTAGCCTACAGAGAATCAGCCTGGATAAGAGAGAGTGCATATAGGATGTGGGGAAAACAGCAGCAGCAAGGCTAGAGATTATGTCCATGTTGTGAATTATGGAGTTTCCTGCCCCTTCTTGCTTAAGTTCATAACTAGGGAAGTTGAATTTGCAGCTGCTTCTGGATATCTGGGAGCAGCAGCAGCTGGTGAGAGCAGTCCTGGAGGAGCAGTTGACAAGAGCTTTTTGGTCCTCAAGTCCCTCTGGGTGATAGTTTTCAGTAGGAAGGAGAATATATAGGTGGATAGTGCAGGAACAGAAACTTGAGCTTGTTAGCTATTTACAAACATGGATGTGTTTGTGCACGTCACTGAGGAGAGACATCAGTGCCTCATTCCTCCCTTTCCGTTCCATTTAAGGACAACCAATCAATTTAGGCAGCACAGAGTAGAGGTAAGCCTCATAGCACTGCACTATACACCTTTGTCTCCTGGGTTCATTTGGGCAGCTTCTCTCTGTGCTAAACCTTCTTCACTGTCTCATCCCAGTTACATTCCAAGCGGGTAATTTAACTTGTCTGCCATGACAGGCCTGCTAAGGGGGACAGCATCTAAAGTTTCTGTTACCCACTGATTTAAGAAGTGTGTGGTCTTAATGCAGGTGCAGAAATGTTTTATTACACATCATCTGTTGTCTTTTTTGAGTTAAGTGACTATCCCATAGTCCTCTAAGTAAGTATAGTGTTTAATTAATCAAATATTAATACAAGCCTTTGCCAAAATGGAAAGAAGGATTTTCTCCTTTATATGTGTCCCAGGGTTTCTCAACATGTGGGGCTTTGGAAGGGCCAACAAACAAGCAAGCCAAACTGCTAAAAAAGTGCAAGAAAGCACTACATCATATTCCCTGGAGCTTATTGGTGATTTGATTGGGCATTCATCAGCCGTGCAGGTATGTGGAATTTAGTAAGAGAAACAAAACGTGAATCTTATTTAATGCTGTAATTTTGGTAATGTTTCTTCTTAAACATCTGTAATTTCTGACTAGATGGCTCGGGAGACTGGGAATCTGATTGTCACGCTGCAGCTCTGCATGAGGCCTGCGCTTTGGCCTTGTGTGGTTCACAGCAAGTTTCTCAAAAAAGAGAAACCCCGAGAACATCACTAAGATGTCTGGGGCAAAATAATGTCTAGATTTATTGTGCAATGTGAGAGAAGTCAAATCCACTGGTGCAAAATCTAGATAAGAATTAAAACAATTACAGCTCCAAGAGGAGAGCTGTAGAAATAGAAGCCATAGAAAATATCACCTTCTGCATTATCAGGTTTCTTAGGTAACCTTTACTTGAGTCCTCAGAAGATCTCAGAAACTGGCGTTGGGAACCTGGATATGCAGGTTCCAGGCTCCAACTCCAACCCAGGGGGCTATAATACATAAAACCTGTTAAGCAGCCTTCTGTGCTGTAAGATTTATGAAAATCCTTTCTTCATTCATCAACCATAAACATTTACAGAAATGTTTCTTTTGGCTATTGATTGAAAGCAATGTCCCTCATGTATACAGTGTGATTTATATCTGCCTTTTTAAATCAGGTATCACTCCATGCTATCTGCCCAGTAAAATGTTAGTGATTTATTTTAAATACCTGCACCTTCTTGTGTCTTCATGGTTCTGCAGTCTGATGACCACCAACAAGGGTATCTATTTCTTGTTACAGAATTTCAGCATAAGAAAGAAACGTTATGTATCTGGGGAAGAAAGAGTTGGTTGGGGAGGTAGAAAACCTAGTTAAAGGGCCTCTTCCATCCCACATCTATCACCAACAAGGATTTAATATAAAACAATTAAAATATATAATTGTCAGCACTAGGGGTGGGGAATTTCCTGCTAGTTGATGGGATGGACCTTTCTATAACCAGAAGAGAGAGTCTGGCAATGGGTGACAGGGGATGGATCACTTGATGATTACCTGTTCTGTTCATTCCCTCAGGGGCACCCGGCATTGACCACTGTTGAAAGACAGGATAGTGGGCTAGATGGACCTTTGGTCTGACCCAGTATGGCCGTTCTTATGTTCCCTGCTATCTTTACAAACAGGAAAGAAGGTAGAGAATAAGGAAGGGGCAGTCATTGTGTAGAAGACCGTTCTTTTTTACACCATAGTTGAGAAGGTCTAGTGTAACCACACTTAATGGCAATTAATATATTATTAGCCCTTTAATTCTGGAAGTGAGGTTTTTCCTGGCATAACATGCAAATCCAGGAGCTGCTGTCCCACTTGCATCTTTGTAACAAAACAAAGCCAAGGATAAAATGTACCTTATGCTCTAAACAGTGTTTTCCCATGATTGTATTTGATTTTCATGCAAAAATTCACATTTGCTTAAAAACTCCAGCCACATCCAATTCACAGCAAGCCACAGCCATTTCCTGCGGAGAGTGCATGTGAATCAATCACTGAAATACCCCCATGCCACTATGCAACTGTTTGTTCTTCAATAGACTTTATCCAGATTGCTGGATCTGTTTGCTGCAGCATTTTGCATGGGGGAAATTTTTAACTCCAAGCAAACTGGAGCTGTTTAAGATAGAAAACTAGCCTGCATGATGAAAGTTGCCAGTGGAACATGATATCCAAAGCTGTGGGTTTGACGTATTTCTACTTGGGAGAGTCCCCATTGTTGGTAACTTTGCTATGGCTGTTCCTGGAGGAGGCAGGCTGTGACAGACTCCTTTGGCTGAATGCTTCTGCAGGACAGAATCTTCCTAATCAGTTGAGGAATCAGGATATTCCAACTGTGAGATAGTTGTGCCTCATGACATGTTCCTCTGACTGCTGAACTGAATTGTTTTCATATTATGACAGTTTGACATCTGCTGCTTTGCCATTCCTGGTTCCTTTTACTGTTTGTTGCTTCTTGACTGTTGGCAGATTGTTGATAGTCCATGAAGAGAGGTCTTGAGGGGCTTCCCTTGCTTCACGCTGTATACTTGCCAGTAGCACCATTTGTCAGCCCTAATTATCTTGTAAACTCCCTTTCTGCCATTCTTTAGCATTTCTGGCTGGGCCACTTTCCTGTGTCAATCTGTGTTTGCCTTGGCTAGGCACACTTTGCTGCCTGAAGAAGTTGCCATCTTCTCACTTATTGTATGACCGCTAGTGGTGTGTAGGTCCCCCAGCCCATTGAGATAGGCCCTGATGTGATGTGGGAGACAGTGTTGCCCAGTGGTTAGAGCACTGTCCAGCGACCTAGGTTCTTTTCCTGGTTCTGCCACTGTCCTGCTGGGTGATCTTGGGCAAGTCACTTCATTGCTGGGCCTCAGTTTCCCTATCTGTAAAATGGGAATGACCTTTGTTAAAATGCTTTGAAATTTACTGATGAAAAATGCTATATAAGAACCTGAGATTATTATTGTGACACAGCTTGTTTTTTCTGCTATCTCTGCCTCACATTTTAGTATCAAAGAGTTTACATATGATATGGAAAACTTTGTATGAAATCTCACATATGTGGAAAACATTATTCTGCATTTAAACAGAAATATTGTGGGCTCCCCGATGATCCGTCTCACACAAAGCTGAAAATAAGCAACTTGCCTAAATCTACATGTGCAGCATGATCATGTTAATGGTTTTCATTGCAGATGTTCCTGTACTTTAGTGAACTTGGCCTGGTGACATGCTCTGCTGACCACCTTATTATTTTGTGGAAAGATGGAGAAAGAGAGTCTAGACTGCGCAGTTTAACATTATTTCAGAAATTAGAGCAAAATGATGATTTGCAGCTTAGGTTCTAACTTGGTTGAATAAGAGGTAGATGTGCATGAGCTGTGTGTATGTGTGTAAAGGAAATTTTGCTATTTGAAAAGTTTAAATATTGAAAATAACATGTATTGTTATCCTTCCCTTTTAAATGCCATACAATAAAGGTGATGTCTTTTCCCTTTCTTTGAATTATTAATTGCTAGTACTCTATACAACCAAAAGAGAATGTTGCATGTTTGAAACAGCGGCCTGCTGCTTCAGCAGAAGTGCCATGTTTGTTCTTTAAGCCATTGAAAGTAATTGTATTAATTATAATTGATTGTTAGTATCCATAATTTTCTTTTAAAGAAACATGGATGGAGATCAGCATGAGAGAGGCTAAAATTCTTGGTTGAATCATAACTGAAGCAGTTTGTTGTTGGGATTTTCACTTTCTCACAGAGCCAACCACACTGCGGGGCTAAGGAAGACTAATTAGAGGTTTCATTTATATAATCCCTTATTTAAAGGCAGAAGTAGATGGCTTTTCTGACTGGTGGTCTGGATTTAAAGGTGTGCAGAAATTGATAAACATAAATGCTGTGAGGTAGGATGATTTTTAGTAGTTTAAGTATTTATAATGTGCACAAAAGTAGGGGATGAGAAGAAATGGCCAGGCACTTTTTCTTTTTTGCCAACTTAGTACAACAAGGATGCTGGTAGCTCACAGTAGTTGTGACCTTAGTGGGGATTAAAGCACCTGAGATGGCTTATGTAACATTTATGTGTTTAATATGAAGTATAGTTACAAGTTAGATTAGTCTTTTCATCATCTCAGTTCATTTGACTTGAATAAAAACACTGGCAATCCCTCTGGGCTCTTTAGAATGTGAGAACCTCCATATTCAACTGAGACTGGAAATGGCTTGTTCAGCAGTAGAGAAATCTGGGGGAGTTTTTCTTTAAGTTGGTTTTAAATCCATTTACACTGAAAGTGCCCTTGAGTAGAAGTAAGCACAGAAGAAAACCCAGCAGCTTTAAAAACAGGTTTTTAGGGCATGGTGGTCATGCATCTTTCAGCAGTAGCAGAGCCATAGCTTTTCGATTATCATCTCTTCCTTTTGAATCAGGGGCAGCTATTTTCAGAGCATGATAGCCAAGAGAGAGGTTTAAAGTTTGTAATTCTGGATTTAGCTGAGTTGAGGCTGCAGTAAGTGCAATTAAAGCATAAGGGCCAGGCCACTCGTTCCTAGGGTAAAACCAGCAGGGGGAAGCTCTGACAGAAGAAATAAAAAACCAACAAGGGTGAGACACAAGTTTTGTTGACATAAGTGGTAGTGTAGACATGGCCTAAAGCTTTTATTGCACAGGGTCATAATTCCACTACTGGTTACCTTGCCTAACCCCAATTTTTGTTTATTCATGTGTTGGGAAAAGAGTGTAGAGTTTTACAACTAATATTGACTGCAGATTAAAGTTTCAGATGAACAGAACTGTAGTTGAGCTTTATTTCTTCAACAGTTAACATTTCCTACAGTAGTGCAAGAGTTTGAAATTGGTATAAAATTTGACAATCAGAAGTTGAAGTAAATCTTTATACAGAACATTTGTAGTCAGAAAACTGATATTGTATTTAATAAACTGAGTTCAAGTGACACACTTTGAAGTTTCATGGGAGATCTTCCCCCTTTCCAACAGAAACTACAAGACTCAAATCGTTTAGCATATAATTGGTTCAAGATATAACCATTAGCAGAACACTTGCTTGTAAATGAAAGAATGAGAAGAGCAAACATTTTACAGTATAAAACCTAGAAGTCAACTTATTTGAATAAAAATCCATTGGGGAAAAAATGTAATCAGAGCTAAAACTTTGTGTAGTCGTACATCATGGGGATAATGACTATAGACAGTTCACCAAAAACACCATTCTTCAAATATACACAATGCAGCATTATAATACACAGCAAAGTGCCTCAGCTATGACAAAAGTAAGGTTCTATTACAATTCTAACAAAAATATAGCTTATATACATTTCTCTGCATGGAAATTGTATGTTGTTTCCATTTGTTTACATAACTTCGTACAAAACATAGAAAAAATGTTGGCACATTATGTAAGCTTCCTGCAGTAAACTACAATCATTATCATTTTTCCTCCATAGCAGTAGGTCTGTTTTCTTTTTACCTGGTTTACTACTTGATACAGCACAAAATAGAGGTATAGAGCTTGTCCAAAGTCCTGTATTTTCTATGAGCAATGCGCTACCTCTTTATATAAAGTCACAGCTTGCAACTCTTGACTGCAGCTTGGAGTGCACAGTGTTAAAAATCAGTAACTGCTGTTAGCTGTTTTGCTAGTATTAAACAAAGTCTAAAATCTGAACTCAGGGTTTGCACAAAGTAGTGATTAAAATGAGATGTATAAAAATATGCATTTGTGCTTTGGAAGCGTTACCATAAATTTCATATTTTAAAACTAATGAAAATACTATGTTCAGTTTCTAACTTATTTACATCTTTTGAATACTTTTTACATCATCTAATAAAACAGCATATTCTATTAGGGGGGAAAAAAGCACAAGTTATAATGCTGTTATAATTTATAACCTGAAAACTCTTAAAAAGCTACAGGTCCATACTCATATATATATATATATCACAACATATGGCCTTGTGTCCATAAAATTTAGATTTAATAAAATCTTAGTGACCATGTGTACAAACAACATTTTATTATAAAGTTTGTTGATCAATCCCACGCTGTATTGGCTTATATGTAAAATATGACAAAATGTCTCCTGGTAACCTCTGTATGATGTCAGAGAAAAGAGTGAATCGCACCAATTATATGAACCATGATAAATCCCCTCTACATAACAAATGTAATTAAATTAGACTGATTTAATAACAATCAAGAGTTTATATGGGAAAGGAGAGAAACAGGTTGATCTGTGCAATATGACAGAGGTAAAATTATATTCTATGTTTGATTAATAACAAACGGTTACAGTTTGTAGGCAGTCTAGACCAGTGTTCCTCTCTAAAAACAGTAGGCTTTGAAACTATTTGTGAAGCCTCACTTTTTCTACTCTAGAGCTTCTCTTTAGAAATAAAGTTCTTTAAAAGTTTTACTTACGGTAAGGGGGGCAAATTTATGCCAAATTGTGGTGGTTTTTACTGTATTTTGTGTTTGAATAACCTGTTTGCATTTCACAGGTGAACAGATTACACTTTTGTAGGAGAGCCATTTGTACATAGTATATTTTAGTCACTAAATAAAATTGCACCAGTTACAAGATTTAACAAATGCACTAAAACAAACTTTACGAATTAGCTTTAGAAATACCTGTTCTGCCTTGAAAGGATAGTTCCAAAGACCATTTATTTATCTCCAGTTACATACCTTGATGAAAAACATTTTTGTAGAATTTAGAGCATTTTAAAAGTGAGGAGTAAAATATTTTCTCCTTCCTGCAGAGTTTGTAAGTTCATATTAAAGGAGACACAATGCCTCTTGTATCTAATTTAGTAAATGATTCACAGTGTGACTGGTAGATCAAGAGGTTTTCTTCTCTTTGCTTCAGTTGTTGTTCTCCGCTGGAAGCCTGAGACTCTTGCATTTTAACTCATCTAATGTTTTCCAGTGTTTGTAGTTAACAGCCAAGTGTTGCATCAAAACAGGTAGATGTGCAAATGCTGCAATGGACAGAAGGAACAATAGCATAGCTCAACTTTGTACAGCAGTGTTCAGAAGGATCGCACCAGCCTTACTTGGCCTAATGTTTACACTATTATAATCTGGCAGGTAATTTGAGTGTAACCTTGCCATCCTTTTACTTGTTGCACTACTATTAAGTAGTGTTATTAGGGGCAAGATTCTGCGCTGTTTTCACAACAACAGCACGACTGGGCTGATTTATCAATGATTCTGGTACATGAACAGGAAGAGCTATCTTAATTTTCATTGGCCGAGAAGAAATATTCTGCTAAAGGAAAAAGTTGGTTAAAAAAAACAAAACAAACAAACAAACAAAAAAAAAAAAAACAAAAAAACCCCCCAAAACCTATTTTCATCTTAAATCATTAAACAAGGTGAATAAAATGTTTTATTTTTAAAAGTACTTGATTCTCTGAAATTATCTACAATAAAGTTCAATTTCAGTATAAATAATGCAATTTACACAACTAATATTTAGATCCTCCTGCATACTCAGGATTGACACAGTTACTGAAATGGAAAACAGTAGAAGGAACAGGGCTTGAGAGAATTCATGAGAGAATAATATCGAGTTTGTAACAGGGATTTGCTCTTCAACAGAGAAGGAAGAAAATTTAGAACTTCTTACCATCCCAGGCATCAAACATGTCTGTTATAAAATAATCGATGAAGGATATCTGAGACTTGGGGATGCTACAGGTCTTTCGATCAAATACTGGCATTACAACTGGTAGACCCTGTCTTTTCTCTTCATCTGTCTGTAGAAAACAAAGCTAATATTAGCCTTTAAAGCTTTGCCTTTGCCGTCCTAGGGTGAAGACAAGCGGAGGATTAGGTGAATTTGTAAGTAGACCAAAACAATAAGTGGTTCTTTAGCCAATCACCAGAACACAAAAACTGCTAACTAGTAGTTTAATGTGACTGATTCCTTGAGGGTGTGGGGAGGAATTGCCATGTCCTTGGTTAAAATGGATTAAAATCTACTAGTTTGAGGATCATGTTTATTTTTTGGTAGGGGGAAAACAAACAAAACAAATCTACTTATAATAAAGTTACTAACCCTGCCACTTTCATTGTGTGGCCCCGCTGTCATTGCTGTATTGACCTAGCCACCATGCCCTATTCCATAGTCCTAGCTAGAGACCCACTACAGAGCTCTGTCCATGGTGTACAGAAGAGATACGAATAGGAAAATCTTTTCCCTCTTCTCTTTTGCCCTTTTCCTTAAGTGTAATTATACTTATTTTTATAATTATAAAAATAAATAGTATTAAGACAGATCAGACAAGTACCTAGAGCTAGAGTCGGCTGCTACCTCATGATGATAGTAAGTACTAATTAAATTGTAATGTCTTTATTTCATGGTACTTTTTTTTTTAAATAATATTTTAAATCAACACAAGTCCATGTTAAGAGTTAGGGTTAGAAAGTATCCAGAGGCTTCACTCAGTGGAAGCAGAACGCCAAAACATTCTGAGAACTGTCACGTGCTATATCTCCCATTTGGATTTTGAAAGCTGAAATGTATCAACCATCTGTCTCCCGTGCAGCTCTTAGTTTCCTAGAGCACACTATTCGGGAAATCACACATGGTAAATAATATTTTGCATTGCTACAGCGGTCATTTAAGTGCTTTACGCTAAAGCCAACACTGAGATTGGGATGAGAGATCACTTCTCTCACCGCTGAAATGTTGCCACTAGTGGAGTGGAACCCAACAGCTTTTTAATAGTCCACAGTTCTTTGGAGGAGGAACTGAAAAGCATTTCATTTTTAGGAAACTGCAGGAAGTGTCTGGAGGAGGCATAATGGCATTGAAAGTTAGGAAGGAAAGCAGGACTCATGTCCCTATTCTTATGAAGGTTACCATGGAAACTTTAGTGATCACATGTGGTTGGTCTTGCATCATATCTGAAAAACAACACCTCCAATCACATAGTACTGCATAACCCCATGCTGAGATATTAGTTCAAGTATGACAGAGGGAAAAGTATCCTCTACTGAACACTAAGATCTCCCTGCAGACACAGAATTCAACTCTACTACCTTCATCTGGGAGAGTGGTTGGACTGTGGAAACAGGATTGGCGATTGTAACATGATGAGTAATTATCTCTTGGACTAGGTGGACTGAGACGATAACAGAAAGTAGAACAATTGAAGTATAAAAGTGCTCTCCAAATAGTTTCACATTGCTAACCTAATACTAAACTCAGACTGGTGCTACAGGCAGGTCATGAATAAGGCTACGTTTAGTCACGGGTATTTTTAGTAAAAGTCATGGAGAGGTCACTGGCAATAAACAAAAATTCATGGCCCATGACCTGTCCATGACTTTTACTAAAATTACCCATGACTAAAACGGGGGGAGGGAAAGGCGGGGGAGACTCAGGAGATGCCACAGGAGCTGGGGAGGGGGTGCAGCCCAGGGGGGCACTGTGGGTGCTGGGGAAGGAGGTGCAGGTGCTCGGGGGCGAGTTGCGGCCCGGGGGAAGGGGGGGCGTGGGTGCTGGGAGGGGGTTGGTGGGGCTGGGGCAGGCTCCTTACCCAGCTACTGGGAAGCAGTGGCCCCAGCTCCCTAGCTCCACATGCTGCCCCAAGCCCCAGTTCTGCAGCTCCCATTGACTGGGAACTGCAGCCAATGGAAGCTGTGGGGGCAGTGCCTGGCTGCCGGCAGAGGCTGCATGTGGAGCTAGGGGAGCTGAGGGAGAGGAGCTGCCACCAGGTGAATAGCAGCCCCAACCCCAAGCCCTGAGCCACCTCCCCCAAAATTCTTGCTGCTGGGGGTTAGGGGGGAGGGGCCTAAGACTGCCCAGCAGCAGCCAGTGCGACTGGCCTGGGGGCTGCCTGAGCTCCTCAGGCGGCTCCTGGGCCAGCCACACGGGGCTGGTGCAGAAGTCACAGAATCTGTGACAAACACGGAGCCTTAGTCATGAATAGTTGAAGGTTTAGATGTGGGCATACTTTTCTCGTATGAAACAGCGAGATCCTAGTAGTGGAAGAAAAGTAGATTAAAAACATTTCTATTTTGAATCTATAGGAATATTAGATGGACTCTGAAGTGACTAGCACAGAGTGGATGGTATGTGTGCACTTGTGTATGAGCTAATAAGATGTATTCAAATAATAATAAAAAGACATACCTGTGCAAAATATTCCTCTGAAATCCTCCCAGCCCATTCAATACACAGTTCTAAAGGGCGACAAGGATTTGCTACATCTGCACATTTTATCATCATGCGCTTGATCAGTGTCTGGTTCTCTGGAAAATTCTTTACGTTGGGTGCACATTCACAGTCACTGCCCTCACTCTGTAACAGAGGGAATCCGTCACAGTTTGGTGGCAACATTAGTACTAACAACAAGTATAAACACATCATCGTTTCACTCCTCTCTGAAACACTTCTAATAAATGTGCACCGTCTCCAATTAGATACATAGTACTCTAGATTCTGAAGAGCGGCCATACTGGGTCAGACCAATTGTCTATCTAGCCCAATATCCTGTCTTCTGATAGTGGCCAAAGCCAGATGCTTCAGAGGGAGTTAAAAGAACAGGGCAATTTATCCCATGATCCATCCCCTGTCATCCAGTCCCAGCTTCTAGCTGTCAGAGGTGTAGGGACACCCAGTGCATGGGGTTGCATCCCTGAGCATCTTGGCTAATAGCCATTCATGGACTTATGCTCCATGAACTTATCTAATTCTTTTTTGAACCCAGTGTGACAAAGTTCCTCCTCTATCTTGGTAGGTTCTGCGCTTATTGGTGGATTTTCTTGCCTCAGAGATTCACCATGTGTGTTGGGGAACAGCCCAGAGACCTTCCCCTCTGGAAGAACCCACAGTCCAGGTCAATTGGGAGGTTGGGGGGGGAACCCGGGCCTGCCCTCTACTCCAGGTTCCAGTCCAGGGCCCTGTGGACTGCAGCTGTCTATAGTGCCTCCTGTAACAGCTGCATGACAGCTACAACTCCCTGGGCTACTTACCCATGGCCTCCTCCAAACACCTTCCTTATTCTCACCACAGGACCTTCCTCCTGGTGTCTGATAATGCTTGTGCTCCTCAGTCCTCCAGCAGCACACCCTCTCAGCTCCTTGCGCCTCTTGCTCCCAGCTCCTCACACTCGCACCACAAACTGAAGTGAGCTCCTTTTAAAACCCAGGTGCCCTGATTAGCCTGCCTTAATTGATTCTAGCAGCTTCTTCTTAATTAGGACACCTGGAGCCAATTAGCTGGCCTGCCTTAACTGGTTCTAGCAGGTTCCTGATTACTCTAGTGCAGCCCCTGCTCTGGTCACTTAGGGAACAGAAAACTACTCATTCAGTGACCAGTATATTTGCCCTCTACCAGACTCCTGTATCCCATTGGTCTGGGTCTGTCACATATCCCTCCCCCTTGCTCAACGCCAAGGGGTTGGGCAGCTTGGGATGCCAGACAGTGCACACATGACAAACCATCGGCGTTGCCATGACGGCTCCCTGCTCTGTGTTGCACACGGAACTGGAAAGGTTGGAGGGATAAGAACCATCTGGTCACCCTTGTGTTCTTCTCCTTGTTCCGCTGCATCCATTGAAGAGGGGCATGGTCGGTCACGAGGACAAATCTGCGTCCGAGCAGGTAGTAGCGCAATGTTTCCATGGCCCATTTTACAGCGAGGCATTCTCTCTCCACCACTGCATATTTTTGTTCCCTTGGAAGGAGTTTCCGACTGAGGTATGGAATTGGGTGTTCCGCCTCTCCGACCATCTGTGATAGAACGGCCCCCAACCCTACTTCTGATGCATCCGTCTGCACCGTCTCCTTGGTGAAATCAGGGCTATCAGTATGGGGTTACTGCAGAGGGCAGTCCGTAGGTCTGTGAATGCTTCCTCTGCTGCGTCAGACCATCTCACCAGGTCAGGTGACCTGCGTCAGACCATCTCAGGTCCATGGGCTTTCACTAGGTCTGTCAGGGGGCTTGCCCTTGTGGCAAAGTGGGGGAAAAATCGTCGGTAATACCCCACCACACCTAGGAACGCCCGGACTTGTTTCTTGCGACTTGGTCGGGGCCAATTTTGGATGGCCTCTAACTTGCTCACTTGGTTTTACCAGAACTTTTCCCACAATGTAGCCAAGATATTTGGCCTCTGTAAACCTACAGCGCACTTGGCAGGGTTTGCTGTAAGGCCAGCTCGCCTGAAGGTATCAAGGACTGCCTCCACCTTCTCCAGGTGGGTTTCCCAGTCTGGGGTATGAATGACCACATCGTCCAAGTAGGCAGCAGCGTAACTATTATGCAGGCGTAATAGCTTGTCCATGAGGCGCTGGAAGGTAGCTGGGGCCCCATGTAGTCCAAAAGGGAGGACAGTATATTGAAAAAGATCCTCTGGTGTAGAGAACGCAGTCTTTTCCTTTGTGTCTTCTGCAAGGGGAATCTGCCAGAACCCCTTTGTCAAGTCTAGGGTAGTCAAGTACCGGGCATTACCCAGACGGTCCACTAGCTCATCTATGTGAGGTATGGGGTATGCGTCGAACTGGGATACTTCGTTTACTCGCCGGAAGTCGTTGCAAAATCTTGTGGTGCCATCAGGTTTGGGCACCAGCACAATTGGGCTGGACCACTGACTGTGGGATTCTTCGATGATCCCCAACTCCAGCATTTTTTACACTTCTGCTTTTATTTCCTCCCTTTTTGCCACTGGCACCCGATAGGGCCTCATTGTTACTCTGGCCCCAGGGTTCATGACGATGTGGTGATATGTCTCGGTTGTTTGACCCGGTTTTGTCGAGAACACATCTTGGTTCCGGAAGATCATCTCAGACTCCTCATTCTTCTGGTCTGGTGTTAAATCGGGAGACACTCTCACCTGTTTGGAAGGCTTGTTTTCCTGGGTTAGGTCTTTTTGGACCATTGTGCATGCCTCTTGTGCATGCCAGGGTTTCAGAAGGTTAACGTGATAAATCTATTATTGTTTCCTGCGTCCTGGCTGCTGCACCTTGTAGGTTACTTCCCCCATGGGTTCAACCACCTCATAGGGCCCCTGCCATTGGGCCAGAAGCTTGCTTTCTGCCGTGGGTACCAACACCATAACCCGATCCCCTGGTTGGAACTGGCGTACTTTTGCCTGGCGATTGTAATGGGTTCGCTGGGCCTCCTGTGCCTTCTCCAAATGTTCCCGTACAATAGGGGTAACCCAGGCTATCCGGTCTCGCATCTGCATTACATGCTCTATTATATTTCTCCCCTCATTGGGTTCCTCTTCCCAGATCTCTTTGGCGATATCTAGTATGCCACGGGGGTGACGCCCGTATAATAACTTGAAGGGGGAAAACCCAGTTGAGGCCTGAGGTACCTTCCGGATAGCGAACATAAGGTAGGGTAGTAGGGTGTCCCAATCCTTCCCATCCCGACTTACCACCTTCCTTATCATAGCCTTGAGGGTTCAGTTAAACCTTTCTACCAACCCATCAGTTTGCGGATGGTAGACCGAAGTTCTCAGGGTATGTATATGGAGCAGCACACAGAGGTCTTTCATTAGCTTCGACATAAATGGGGTTCCTTGGTCGGTTAATATCTCCTTCAGTAGCCCCATTCGGGCAAAGATCCCCACCAGCTCTTTGGCTATAGTTTTAGAGGCCGTGTTCCGCAGGGGGACGGCTTCTGGGTAGCGAGTAGCATAGTCCAAAACAACAAGTATATATTGGTGGCCCCGAGCCATCTTCTCCACTAGGTCCATAGCTATTCGCTTGAAGGGGACCTCTATGATGGGAAGGGGTACTAAAGGTGCCCTCAAGTGGGGACGGGGACTGTGCAGCTGACACTCTGGGCAGGAGGCACAGTACCTCCGCACTTCTTAATGTACTTCAGGCCAGAAGAACCATCATAGGACTCGTGCCAGGGTCTTCTTTACCCCCAAATGCCCCCCAAAAAGATGACTATGAGCAAGACTTAATACAGCATTCTGGTGTTTTTGAGGTACTAGGATCTGCTGTACCTTCTGCCCCTGTACTGGTGCAACCTGATATAAGAGATCCTTCTTCATTATGAAGTAGGGTCCTGGTCCCTGGGTTTTCCCTTCCACGGGAACCCCATCTATTTCAGTCACCTCCTTCCTAATGTTGTCATACCTTGGGTCTTCTGCCTGATCCCGTCCAAAATTTCCTCTCCCGGGGCTAATCTGCCCAAGATCTAGGGGCCCAGTCTCTGTTGCTTCTACTGGTTCAGAAGCATTAGGGTGGGGGGTCAGACGCAGGTGCTTCTCCCTCCTGCGTGGCCTCCTTTTCAGCTGCGCGGATCCGCCTACCTATGAGAGCGACCCTCTGGCTTTGGGTCAGTATTCGGGTTCCCAAGGCCTTAGTTGCCCTTCTTTCCCTTTTTGTCTTTCTACCCTGTCTGGGAGTGGAGAATAAATCTGGGGATATTTCAGAGAAGATTGGGGGTTGATAGTCTGCTGTGGATGCCTCATCAATTTTAGGGTCCCCATCTTTCTCCAATCCCCCTACTGGGAGTAAGTTTCCAAACCCTGGGAAGTCCCTCCCTATGAGCACCAGGTATGGGAATTTAGGGACTACACCTGCTGCTACCTCAGTAGTGTTCCCTTGGATCTCGATTTTTACTGGGATGGTGGGGTAGTAACTGTCCCATGGACACATGTTATCCCCGTACGTTTAGCCTGCAGCAGCTGACTACGCTTCACGAGCTTCCCTGAGATAAGCGTGATAGCACTCCCCGAATCAACCAGTGCCATGGTCCCTACCCCATTTAGTTTCACTGGTCTGGTATACATATGTGGGGTTAGTGAGACCTGCACAAGGTGGATTAGGGAGCATGGATCTGCCCAGTTCCCCAGGTTACACTGCATAGGCTCCTCAGCATTGGGACACTGTGCAGCTATGTGTCCCCATTCCCCGCAGGCATAACATCTGTATGGAGCCCTAGGCATTCCCCAGTCTCTTGGTTTGGGCAGTCTAACATCATGATCCTCTTCTCTCTGTGCTGCGACTCTTTGTGGCCTCTGATGGGCCTTCAGTCTCTCTCTTTTTCCACCTGAGCCCTCCTGGTGGCCCAGTCACCTGAACTTTAGGGCTTGGTGCTGCTAGTTTAACCCGGTTGGGTCAGCTCCCTTGCTGTCCTTGGCCTCTCTACCAGGGCGACAACCTCGTCATAGGTGGAGGGTTCGTTCTGGCTTACCCAGGCATGAAGGTCTGGTGGTAGTCCCCTCATGTATCGGTTGATGACCAGAACCGCTAGTGTCTCTTCCGGACTCTGGGACTCTGTTTGCAACCACTTTCGTGCGAGATGGATGAGGTCATACAATTGGTTTTGTCTTCCTGGTACCTCCAACCGTGATACTGCTGGGCCCGCACTGCTGTCGTTACGCCAGATCTGGCCAGGATCTCTGCTTTCAGCTGGGGGTAGTCTGCCGCAGCCTCTTCAGGCAGATCATGGTAGGCCTTCTGGGCCTCCCCACACAGGAATGGGGCAAGGATGCCAGACCACTGATCTCGAGGCCAGGCCTCTCGTAGGGCTGTCCTTTCAAAGGCCAGAAGGTATGCCTTTACATCATCCTCCCGTGTCATTTTCTGCAGCCAATGACTGGCCCGTATGAGCTGCGTCCCATCATGGCCACGATTCAGCTCTGTAAGGGACTTTACCTGGTTTACCAGTTCCCGCAACATAGCTCGGTCTTGAGCAGCCTGGTCCATCAGCAGGCAACTAGTCTCTTGCTGCAGCTGCACTGCTTCCTGTTGGGCGGCTGCCTGGACACGGGTAGCCTCCTGCTGGGCTGCCGTAGCTTGTATCAGTGCCCGCACTATGTCATCCATTGTGGTGAAAAAAAATAAACCCTCTTTTTAAATCACCCTCCTTCTTCTGCCATGCTGTGCACCCCAAGATCCCACCCCTGACACCAGTGTGACAAAGTTCCTCCTCTATCTTGGTGGGTCCTGTGCTTATTGGCAGATTTTCTTGCCTCAGAGATTCACCATGTGTGTTGGGGAACAGCCCAGAGACCTTCCCCTCTGGAAGAACCCACAGTCCAGGTCAATTGGGAGGTTGGGGGGAACCCGGGCCTGCCCTCTACTCTGGGTTCCAGTCCAGGGCCCTGTGGACTGCAGCTGTCTATAGTGCCTCCTGTAACAGCTGCATGACAGCTACAACTCCCTGGGCTACTTCCCAATGGTCTCCTCCAAACACCTTCCTTATTCTCACCACAGGACTTTCCTCCTGGTGTCGGATAACACTTGTGCTCCTCAGTCCTGCAGCAGCACTCTCTCAGCTCCTTGCGCATCTTGCTCCCAGCTCCTCACACTCGCACCACAAACTGAAGTGAGCTCCTTTTAAAACCCAGGTGCCCTGATTAGCATGCCTTAATTGATTCTAGCAGCTTCTTCTTAATTGGCTCCAGGTGTCCTAATTAGCCTGCCTGCCTTAACTGGTTCTAGCAGGTTCCTGATTACTCTAGTGCAGCCCCTGCTCTGGTCACTTAGGGGACAGAAAACTACTCATTCAGTGACTAGTATATTTGCCCTCTACCAGACTCCTGTACCCCATTGGTCTGGGTCTGTCACACCAGATATACTTTTGGCCTTCACAACATCCCTGCAAACAAGATCCACAGGTTGACTGTGTGTTGAACTATTTCCTTATGTTTGTTTTAAAACTGCTGCCTATTAATTTCATTGGGTGGTCCTTGGTTCTTGTGTTATGTGAAGGGGTAAATAACACTTCCTTAGTCACTGTTTCCAAACCAGTCATGATTTTATAGACCTCTATCATATCCCCCCCTCAAGAGTCTCTTTTCCAAGCTGAACAGTCCCAGTCTTTTTAATTTCTCTTCATATGGAAGCTGTTCTGTACCCCTAATCATTTTTGTTGCCCTTCTCTGTACTTTTAACAATTCTAGTGGTCTTCTTTGAGATGAGGCGATCAGAACTGCATGCAATATTCAATGTGTGGGTGTACCATGGATTTATAGTGTGGCATTATGATATTTTCTGCCTCATTACCTATCCTTCAAGATGTTTTCAGAGAACTAGCCACAATGACTCCAAGATCTCTTTCTTGAGTGGTAATAGCTAATTTAGGCCCATCGTTTTGTACATATAGTTGGGAGTAAAGGTGCATTACTTTACATTTATTAACATTGAATGTTATCTGCCATTTTCTTTGCCCAGTCACCCAGTTTTGTGAGATCCCCTTGTAAATCTTCACAGTCTGCTTTGGACTTAACTATTTTGAGTAATTTTGTATCATCTGCAGACTTTGATATCTCACTGTTTACCCCCTTTTCCAGATAATTTCCGAGTATATTGAACAGCACAGGTCCCCGTACAGATCCTTGGGGAACCCTGCTATTTACCTCTCTCCACTGTGAAAACCGACCATTTATTCCTACCCTTTGTTTCCGGTCTTTTAACCAGTAACTGATCCATGAGAGGACCTTCCCTCTTATCGCATGACTGCTTATTTTGCTTAAGAGCCTTTGGTGAGGCTTTCTGAAAGTCCAAATACACTATCCATTGGATCACCCTTGTCCATGGTTGTTAACCTCCTCAAAGAATTCTAACAGACGGGTGGGTATGATTTCACTTTACAAAAGCTGTACTGACTTTTCACCAACATATCATGTTACTCAGTTTGTATGATAATTCTGTCCTTTATTATAGTGTCAACCAATTGTCCTGGTACTGAAGTTAGGCTTATTGGCCTGTAATTGCCAGGATCGCTTCTGGCGACTTAAAAAAAGAACAACCTCAGCATCACATTAGCTATCTGCCAGTCATCTGGTACAGAGGCTGATTTAAGTGATAGATAACATGCATAGTTAAGGCTATGATTTAGTCATGGAGCCCACAGAAGTCATGGAATCCATGACTTCCAGAGACCTCTGAGACTTCAGCCTGCAGTGACTGGGAGCTGTGGGGTCCCCCTCTGCCTGGCTCCCAGCCGTTGGGGGGCATTGGGGCCTTGCAGCTCCGAGCCATGTAGGGACCCTGGAGCTCTGAGCCCCAACAGGTGGTGTGGGCCCGCAGCGCACCATTTTATCGTGGATATTTTTAGTAAAAAGTCACGGACAGGTCACGGGCTTGCCCTGCTCCACCTGCCTGGCACTCCTGCTGGGGAGTGGGGGAAGCCCCTGGCTGGGGGAGAGGGGCGGAGGAGGAGGAGGGAGGGCGGGAAGGGGTGGAGCAGGGCAAGCCTCTGTGCCCAACCCCATTTCCCCAGCAGGACCGCCGGAGGGGGACTGCAGGCGGAAGGGGTGGGGAGCAGCCCCCTGCTTGCTCTGGCCCAGGGCCCCACAAACCCCTAATCCGCCTCTGAGCACAGGCATGTTATTGTGGATTGGCTCCTTATTGAGCAATAAAACTGAGCGCTCCATGGTATTAATGCTGCTCACAAAAGTAATATATTTGTGTAATTATGTCCTCCCTTCTCCCACTACATTCAACTCAGTCAAAAATTGAAGATAAATACTTTTTATCACTAGTGCTGAAATTAATGTCTGTGTGGTTTATGAGGAAATATTTTGCAGTGACTGTTACCAATTGGCACATTACTCGTCTCTCAATATTTAACAGTTAATTTTATTCAGCATAGGTTTCCCAACAAAGAGCTGCCAAATTAATGCTTCCTTCTAACTTGTTAAAGATCAAAAATAGGAAGAGGCACCATTAACAATACCTACAACAAACTACTGCTATGGGGAAAAAAGCCTATAATATCACTCTTTTCTGTGTTGCAGTTTTATTACTCCCCAAGTCTTTGTATATTTTACAATAGTCTCTGCTATAAACTGGTAAAATAAAGGAGAGTCAATCAATCAGAGGAAATGCTTTTTATAGCTTAAAAATGCTGATTGAAGAAGAATGTATGAAAAACATTTAGTGGCACATCAGTAAGTGCTAAATCCCTTTAGTACAGGAATGTGAGACTTTCAAAAACACTTCAGGGATTCAGGAGCACAATGACATTCAGTGGGACTTGTGCACCCAAATTCACGAGGCACTCAATTTTTGGAAAACATTAAAGCTTTAAAAATGGGAAGAAAAATATATGAAAATGGATCTACTCCTGAAAGACTTCAGAATGATTCCAGCTTAAATAATGAATAGCCAGCGCAGAGAGCTACAGCCTCAAGATTTGCATTCAGAACTATGGTTCATCTCTAAGGAAGCTATGCAGGCTGTGCAACTTCTTTCATGTTTCTACAAGTGGGAAGCTGGCCAAAGCCCACGCCCCAGCGTACCATGCCTAGCAATCTATACAGCAACTCTGAAGATGGCAAGCAAAGAGGTTTATTCCTAAACGTGAAATGTAAGAATGGTCTTAATTTGTCAAAATTGCATTCAGTCATACAAATTCTACTACAAAATGACATTCCTCAACTGAAAAAAATCCATTCCAGCTATTCACCACACCTCCATGAAACAATGGAGGAAGCAGATGTTCCTTGTTTAAAGATATGAAATAGCCAGATACAGGTAAGAGTGTAAGGATTATGGTTATCATAACAGCCTAGGTATAGTGGTGGGTGCTATCCTTCCAGAAACACTAGGTTAGGTGTAATCTCCTCTCTCCTCTTGAGTTTACAGATACAAAGGGCTTCTGTTCTTCCTATAAACATGGCAAAGTACAGTGGGAAGGATTAGTGGTAAACAGCAATAAAATGTTGGTCCACAAACCTCTCCCCCAGTTCTGTCAGCTACACTCCTGCAGTTAGGGAAGGATCTTTACTGCAGATGGGATACTATCTATGGAAAAGTCATATCTGCTATCTACTCATGTTACTGAGCAGCTGGGGATTTTTAAGACTCTGAAAGAGAGATTTGCCTATTGTCTAACAATTAAACTAGATCTTTCTACATGTATCTGACCATGCCTTCCTGGGGAGAAAGCCACTGTGTGTAGGAAAGGCTGGTGGTAATTTTATTTGCAAGAGTAAAGGAACTTTGAAATTAATAAGAAGAGACCAGAGAAGGACAACTGCCTCTCCGAACAAAAGAGACAAAGTTTAATAAACTTGGAAAATACCACGTTTTCAGGGGAGAGAGAGAGAGATTAAATCACTGTCCAAAATCCCATGACCTCATAGCGAAAGTGTTCATGCATTCTCACAACTGCCCCGTCAAAGGGTATAAAGAATATAACCGGCAGACAAAGGGGCCACTTAATACCAGAAGTAAATTCACATACCTGTATGTGAACACAGAAAATCTTGATATGAGCTTGTTTGAAGCACAGAAGCCTAAAGATGTGAGCATTTATTTCCTGAGCATTTGGTGTTTACCTAGGTAAGGTGAGGGGAATCTTAGACCTAGGTATGTATTTTTTGTGTCATTTACCTTTGATTTGATAGAAAAATTGAGAAAATCCTAATACACTTGTTTTCTTTAAGCAGAGGCTTAAGTAGATTTTTTTTTAGTGGCTAAGACTGTTTTGAGGAACTTTGTGGCAGTTAATTATTGGGACACAAACCAAACATTTGACTTTGAGGAGAGACAACAGGGATAAGAGGCACCAGACCTGGAGCACTCAGTCAAAAATCACAGAGCATAAGACTGATCCCAAGAGATGTTGTCAAGAAACTGACAGCAGCTGCTTAAGGAGCACGCGGTGACCATTAGGAGCACCAAAGAGGAGAACAAAGACAAAATGATTAAAGGGAGGGGGGTTGGGGTGTGGGCTCTGGCAGAATGATAAAACAGAATGATAAGAAGAAAAAGTGAGAATTATTCAATCTTTCTTAAAGGTTCCAGAAACGGATTTCATTTTAAAATAGTTAAGGCCAAATTGTCAAAAGCTTTTCTAATTGCACATGTAAAGTCTGAAGATGCCTTTATTAATGCATGTAAAAATCCACATTTGGGACACAAACTGACCTGGGCAACTACACACAAATGCTGATTCTGCTCAGCATGTAGAATTTTGCATGCACATATGGATATGTTGGAAGTTGGATATGAGTCAACAGTTGTCAAGAAGGCTAATGGCATATTGGGCTGCATTAGTAGGAGCATTGCCAGCAGATTGAGGGAAGTGATTATTCCCCTCTATTCGGCACTGGTGAGGCCACATCTGGAGTAGTGTGTCCAGTTTTGAGTCCCCCCACTACAGAAAGGATGTGGACAAATTGGAGAGAGTCCAGCGGAGGGCAACAAAAATGATTAGGAGGCTGGGGCACATGACTTATAAGGAAAGGCTGAGGGAACTGGGCTTATTTAGTCTGCAGAAGAGAAGAGTGAGGGGGGATTTGATAGCAGCCTTCAACTACCTGAAGGGAAGTTCCAAAGAGGATGGAGCTAGGCTGTTCTCAGTGGTGGCAGATTACCAAACAAGGAGCAATGGTCTCAAGTTGCAGTGGGGGAGGTCTAGGTTGGATATTAGGAAAAACTATTTCACTAGGAGGGTGGTGAAGCACTGGAATGGGTTACCTAGGGAGGTGGTGAAATCTCCATCCTTAGAGGTTTTTAAGGCCCATCTTGACAAAGCCCTGGCTGGGATGATTTAGTTGGGGTTGGTCCTGCTTTGAGCAGGAGGTTGAACTAGATGACCTCCTGAGGCCTCTTCCAACCCTAATCTTCTATGAAAGTATGGCCTACAAGATCAGATGATTTAAGCTCTTTGGGACAGGGCTTGGCACTATGTTTTCCTGTTTGTTCTGCATCTAGCACCATAGTGTCATGATGTTGATTGTGGCATTTGGGCATTGCCACAGTGCAAATAAATATGTCAATGAAAACAACATTTAAATGTTTGCTTGATACTTAAATAGATCAAAGTCCTTCAAAACAGCAAGCTGACTTATCTTACATTTGAGTTGGTTTCCTCAGCTGCCATAGGCTTGTTGATGCTGTTCACAAACTTGTTCACATGCTCAAAGTGCTTTGTCATCTCTGTTGCCAAAACCATGTCAATAATAGCCTGGCGCAATGTCCGATAATGGTTCCTGAAAGAGAAAAATGAAATTTACTCATGTGGGCCATTGCCAGAGTTAACTGTCTTTCTCCTGATCTCCTCACAACATTCACAAAAAGCATTTTGAGACAGAAATCAAACATAAAATGGACTAACTGGAAAGCAACTCTGGGTATGTCTATACTACCCGCTGGATCGGCGGGTAGCGATCGATCCAGCTGGGGTCGATTTATCACGTCTGGCCTAGACGTGATAAATAGACCCCCGAACGCTCTCCTGTCGACTCTGGTACTCCACCAGGGAGAGAGGCATAGGCAGAGTCGATGGGGGAGTATCAGCAGTCAACGCAGTGAAGACACCGCGGTGAGTAGATCTTATTCATGTAGCTGAAGTTGCATAACTTAGATCGATCCCTCCCCTCCCAGTGTAGATCAGGCCTCAGAACAGAGACTGTAGTTGCATTCGTGTTAGCAGGGGTTTTAGTGGCCTATTGACATTTTACATAACTTAAAACTAAATCAATAAAATTACAAATCATTCATAAGATGCCATAACCTCAAAAGGGATGTGGTAAAGGATCTGTCTGAAATAAGCAGGAACAGGAAGTCACCAGGGCACTCATAGAAATCTTTTTAAATACATACATATTCCAGAGTAATCAATACACAGAATTCAGTATTCCAGGGATAGTAACAATATATTTCCACAACCCCTCCTATTAACTTGGAGTTCTAGTCTGTTGGTTTTTTAAGTAATACCATATTCCACAAAATATGAAACATCTTTACATTTCCAAACATATCATTTGGAATGCTGACATGGGGAAGAAAGAATTTTTTTTAAAAAATTGTCTATTGTATAGTTCTAGATGTGATCAAGGCTTTTCTGCAAATTTTCTATATTAAACTAAAGTGGCATCTTCAGTTACACAAAAGGAATAAAATAAACACAGCAAGCTAACCTATCAATATTCTTGAAAATGTTGCATTTGTTGTCTTTAGCTGTGAGCTGGAACGCCAGTGCTGTATGGTGACTTTCCAATACAGCAGTGTCATTATAAATTACAGCTAATTCACTTCCTGCATTGCACAGGAAAGAGTTGGTCCGTCCTGGGTGATCCACATCATGAATCGTGGCAGCTATTAATGCAGCCACCTCATCTAAATGGTCGAGGTTTCCCTGCAAGAAAGAGTAAAACTACCATTATTCATCACGTAGTAAGTAATCACAATAAAATCTTTAAAATATCACTAGGTAAATATCGGAATTCAAATGTAAGCTCTTCAGAACAGAGGCCTTCTCTCCATGCGTGAGCTTCCCACTCACTGAGTGCCAAGAGTACCCTCTCCCCATCTCAAAACCACTTCTTCCATGCAGCTTTTCTATTGGGTCTTCATCCCAGCGATCTCTCTGCACCTTCTTCTGTTGGAGCTGTTGTGCCATGTAGCATGTCTGTCTGCGACGGTAAGCACCTTGCGGCAGGATTTCTATTTTGTGTTTTGCATAGCACCGTGCATAGACCAAAATACTCATGTTCTACAATTTCCATCGAAGAATTAAATATCATATTTCTGCCATTGACTTAAGTAAACTGAGATGTAGCAATCCCATTTAAAAATTTAATTTCTGCATCCATCTTTCAGTTGATTTTGACCATATGACTACAATATATTTTGGGGTAAGGAAACCAGATAACCAAATACTAACTTTTTCCTTTTGCTAGAAAAATGGCTGAAGATGCCATTTTTCAAAGGGTAAACACAGATTGTTTGATAAGTGCTTCAGCTACATTTCTGTGAATAAAGAAATGTTTCTAGAAGCAAGGGATTGACAAGGTCATTCACACTAGAAGCCTTATAGCATTCAATTTCCTAAAATAACCCTGGAGAAAAAATAATGCCATTACCACTCCTGATCAGTATTCTCTTTGTGTGAACCTAGGTTTATCGCGTATATCTTCGCGTATATCTCTTGACACCCTCCCCAGCAAAATTTTGAAGAGATTACAGCTGTTGCTAATGAAGGGTGTGATCCTGCAACGCCTATTTGTTTAATTTCCTTATTCACGTTAATAGTCCTATGGACTTCAGAGAAATTACTTGTGTCAGCAAAGACTGCAGGTTCAAAGGCTAGAGCAGACATGGGAAGCTAGGAGCATTATCTACTGGTTGCAAAGATGCCCAGCTCTACTGTGTGACTGTCAAGTAACAAATGTTATTTATAACACGAGGCTGTATGGACACATCTGTTAATGAACAAATAATCTGATTAGTCCTAAAGTGTGTTTATTCACGGGTCAAAGTAAAGAATTCACAATGGAAGTTATACCTTAACTCTCTCCTTTCCGAGAAAGAATGCAGTAGCATGTAAAACATCTGCTGCGTGTGTGGAGTTGTGGTACGAGTTGGTGGAGTGGTAGTTGGCTTCAATCACCTGGAACCAGGCTCGTAGTGTTGCTTCTGAACAGTTTAAAAATTCACAGACCCCAAACCGGGCAAAAACTTTTAAACCCAAATAAACTAATGGTCTGGAAAACAAGTAAGGAGACAAGAATTATGGAAATGTAGCAAAGTAGAAAAAACATACACGTGCATGCAAACAAATTAACAATTTCTATTGTGCATCATGTCTCCTGTTGGGCACCTTCCCATTTTTTTAAAGCAAGTGTAAATAGAGACCATTTAGTTTATCACATGATGATGATTCTTTAAGGCTCTGGTCAACCAGCAGTTAGTTTACTACCCATTCGGTCACTCTTTCAGACTTAATTTAACCTGCTATGAAAAGCATCACAGAGCAAACAGTGTTGTCAACTCTTGTGATTTTATTGGGAGTCTCACGGTGTTTTTCTTAAAACCCCAGCCCCTGGTGTCCTCTGATTACGTGACAATCTCAGCTTTCATTAAAAAAAAAAAAAAAAAAAAGAGTCTAATCCTTATGGCCTTTGAGAAGAAACTTGAAAACATGACCCAAGTGTATCCTAACAGCTCATAACCCAGTGGCAAATAAAAAGAACCCTGCTATTTTTTTTTTTAAATCTCATTATTTTTGGGGATCTGACTCATGGTTTTTAAATGCCTGAGGTTGGCAATACTGTTTATCAACACTGATCTGAACAGCATGGAGCCTAAAGCCACTCCTTCCCTATAGAGATGATGGACCATACTGATGAGATATCCAATGCATAAATTGTGCCTGCTTTGGGAGGACAGGACCACTTTTGGGGAGAGGAGCATGGAAGCCCCATACAGTGCTCAGCTTCTGAATTACTGTATTGATGCAGGACCAACTATAAGGCTCTTTAATCTAGTGGATAAAGGCATAGCAGAAACCAATTATGAGATGTTAAAGCCTGGCAAACACAAATTAGAAATAAGGCACACACTGTTAACTGTGAGGGTGATTAACCACTGGAACAAACTACCAAGGGAAGTGGTGGATTCTTCATCTCTTGAGGTCTTCAAATCAAGACTGGATGCCTATTGTAATAACTGGGGCCTGACCTTCCTACCCAAAGCATAAGCCTAACTGTGGGAATGTGGATAACATTTTATAGAATGTCACAATAGTTTAACAACAAACGTTGATGGGAAAAGGAATGAAAAGGAGACACACTGAATTAATCCAAACAAAGAGGCCTACTGATATAACTCAAGGACTGTGCTGAATTAAGTCTCATGAACAAGAGAAGTGTGGGACCAGAAACCAATGGACCAAACTTGGTGTTGAAAATCAGGCTGAACTGGTGGACAAGGGCTATTTCACCCATCATCACTTCCTTTTGGGGTCCTTAAAATAAAAGTAGCTGGCTGTCTGGGAGGCAGAAATACAGGAAGGAAGGAGCTCAACCATCATAGCTGGCACCCTCACTATCTCCTGAGACCCACTGTGACACCATAGGGCCTTTGTCATCCTGATCTTGAGAAGTGACCTGATCAGCCAGAAAGAAGGAGCTAGGGACATGCTGTTCAGGATCTAACTACCCAGTGGCTAGATCCTGAACACCATATGGGGTGTGAGACTTTGATTCCTGCCCCCTCCCCCACTGTGTCCTTTTCCTTCAGCACCTTTTTTCTTCTCTTTTCTATCCCTCTCCTTTTGCCTTCTGCTTAATAAGAGAGTCTGAACTAGCTGGCTAAAACTGTATATTTTGCAGCATTGCTGTAAGCCTGTGACCAGAGAGGCAGCTAAAAGCAATGTTCTAACCAGCCCACCACCACTACCAGCTTGCCAGGTCATCACGGGGCTAATGAGACCATGTGCTTTGACTGTGTTTCTCCAGCAGCAATGCTGCAAGTGACAGTCAGCACCAGAGACAGAAGCTACATTTTCTTCCTGTGCTGTTCTTTTCCCTCTTGTGTGTATTTGTCTTGTTTTATCTTCTAGGAAACAGGATCAGACTTCAACAGCAACAGGAGCTCATCTTCACTAACTTTCTCCTTTTCTCCCAAAAAAGGACAGTTTTTACCATCTTTACCACCACCTAAGACACTGTCAGATGGGGGATGTGTTTCCTTCTAAAAACTCCGTACAGCTCAGGGAATGGGAATCAGGGATATGTTAAAATGAAAGACCTGCATAATAATTTACATTTGAAATGCTTTAACAGGTTTTTCCTTCTTTTTCTGTAATGAAAGATTAAAAAGCTGTTTAATGGTGTGTTTTCACATGGGACTAAGCAGGCTGAGGCTCTGCCCTTGAAACCCTGAGCTATGTTTAACTGTTTATTGTTGTACTTTCTGGGCCCATTTAGTCCATCAAAGTTAATACAACATGCCTTTCTGGAAGGCATCCTTTAGTGAAGCACAAATTATTCGGCTCAATAGAGGGCTAGCTGGGTAAAACTGCATGGTCTGTGTTATACAGACTAGATGATCAAATAGTCCTCTCTGGCCTTAAAATCTATTAATCTATTGGGCCCAGTACCATTCGCTCCCCTCCACCTATTTTTTTAAACCCCCAATGTAGTCCTATCCCAGAGTCTCCTCTAATGGGGGTTTGCTGTTTCCTGCAGCGCCATGAGCAGCCTTCAGATACAAAATACACCTCAAAATCCTTTGTGGAAGAGTTGGTAAAAAAGGATTCTGTGGGGGCATCTAGAAGGTAAAGGCAGCAGAGTATTCCGAACAGAATGTCTATTTGGAGAGGGAATTGGAGTAGGTAGGGGACAAGATCAATTGATGAGGAAAGAATCCTGTAGGCCTGTGGGTATTGAGATGAAGATGAGACTGACAGGGTGAGGTGTCTGTACCCTTAGCATGGACACGGATGCTTTCTGGCCAGCTGTACTTGATTTCTGAAAACAGCATATTGACCTGTTTGCAAAGTAGTACAGTGACAACACACACAACAAGGGAGGGTCTCTCTGAAAGACCTATGGCAAAATACATAGTGAAACGCACAGGGTTCCTTTGTGACATAGCTCACTTGACAGCTTCATTTATGGGTATGTATGTGGCGGCTTTCTGTACCTTTTATTTGTAACAGCCTCCAGTTCAAAAATATTAAAGTCCCAGCTTTCTTCATTATCAAGTAGCTGTGCGATACAAGGTGGTACATCGTTGACGGTAATTGGCACTGAAAGGTGACTATGGCTTTGGTTCATGTCTGTCAAAAGAGAATTTGGGAATAAATTAATTATGGATTTTTACAACTTTTTTATTTCATTTGCAGGATCCTTATTAAAAATTAATTCCTTCTGAAGACACCAAGTTAAATAACTTCAAGTACTGTAGTTTTTATACAAGTTTAGACATAAATCAAGAAGAGCAAACAAATCAAATGATAAACAAATATGACCATAAAAAGTTAATTAATATTTTTCTTTTTAATTATTTTCCAGTCTGGTTTCTACATTTCTCAGATACATGATGTTGATTACTTGAAGCTGCTTCAGTTTCAGACTAGAGACATTCTAACACTTGCTCTCAGATTACTGGGAAAACCACTTCCAAAGACAATAATTAAACTGAAAACTAGCTTGGAATTCTAAATCAATGTTTGCAGCCAATGAAACACAACACAGGCAAAAAAAGTTTAACATGGAAACTTACTCTTAGAAAATACATACTCATTTCCTGACAGTCTTCTCAAGCCATCCTGAAATAAAGATTCTATAAGTTATAGGGAACCATTATCAAGTATAAAGAATGCTTTACACGGTTTCCCCCTAGGAACTAGCCCTGAGTACCCAAAATATTGGTCATGTTTTGGTGAGTGCCTCAAGCAGCATGCTTGTTTTCAGTCTTCCAATATAGAGGTAGAAGTAACTACCAAGGGACTTAGAAGCTCCAACTCCACTTTCTTGGAGTTGAAAAGTTTGATAAAAGTGGTAACTGCTACTGCAAGATTTCCTTTTTAATGACACAGGTTTAAAAGCAGGGACACTCAGACTATTGAATACCACTGGTAGGAGGTCTCTAGAAGGGTATTCTTTGGTCAACAATGTAATGGCCTCCTCTCATCCCCTTTTCACTGATGGTTGCATGATTTTTTTAAAATTGAAATTCACAAATTTCACTTGTTTTGCATTTCAGTTATGCTATTTCCACAAGCGACCCATTCTGGGGCTCCAGACCAGCATTTGTAGGAAGAGGGTTTGAGATATTCCACTATGAAAATCCAGTGCAGGTTTGGTGTATAGGGCAGTCTGGGCATGATAAAAGGATTGAAACAAGGGCTCCTTAGCAGGTCAAAGTTCAGTTTTATAACTCTTGTGTAGTCATTAACTGTGTCAGGTGTATAATAATTCTTCAGTTTAATTGCAGTGCAGTGATTGGGTAACTCGTTCTTAAAAATTTTCAGGAACTTGGGATACTACCGATTAGGTTATCAATATATGTAGTTTCCAATGGAACTAAAGAGTTATTCACTTAAGAGTAGCAGTGTTTCCAAGCCAACTGACTGAAAAACAGCAATAGTAACAATCTTCATGCTTACTGGTGCCTCTCAGGTCAACTTCACTGGTATGGCCTAAATGCAAGGCAAGTAGGTAAAGCTGAATTGTAGGCCCTGTTCCCCCGAAGGTAAAGGCACTATAGCTGATGAATCCTCAGTCAGTCAGATGGAAGCAGGGATTCCCTTGCCCCGGTGGTGGAAGAAAGATACCCATGATGTCAGATCAGTTAGCTGATGTGTGTTTAAATTTTCTTTTCCTACTCACAGTCATCAGACCTCCAACAAGATCACTTGTGTGAGGATCTTCATCTTTGGTACCTAGCTGAGGGGAGTAAAGTTCTGTTGTCCGTAAGATTTCCAAAACTCTGTCCAAAGCCTCTGCTACCGTGACGGGGCTGTTCTCCTGGGCAGTATTGATAATGTTAATAACCTGAGGGGGTGGGAGGGAAGAGTAAAACCAGATTGTTCCCTTCATATTATTACAAAAACTTAATCCCCACAACATTTACAGTGACAGCATTCAGTATACTTCGTTATTTCACACTTCGTAGCGGTCCTATGGTCACCCCAAATACTAAGTATATTATATAAACAACCAGACTCTAGATTTTCTGAATTTGAATTCCCTCCCCTTACATTCTATTGTTTTGCTGCTTTAAACAGCAGATAGGTGAAGAGAAACCTACTGAGGAACTAAGGGGACCAGGAGCCTGAGTGAAGAGAGGTGTGAATGCCTAGCCTAGGCATCCTTATTAGAAGTTGTGTGTCTGGGCCCAAGGTATTTTATAGACAGGCTAATGGGTGGCAATGCCACCAGACTACTGAGACCCAATAAACTATGGGACTATGCAGGTCTCCAGATAAAGAATCCAGGCCAGAACTCAAACATTGTGATTGTGGAGACAAAGCTATGATTTTCTAAATGGCTCTCAATATAAAAGGAAGAGAAAACAGGGGCCACACAGATATTCTATCCCATGGCTATGATTTAGAAGGAGACCCCCAAAGAGGATATTTGTAACAAAGTAAATAAAATTGAAAGACACAATTTCTACAATCCCTTTGTTCTAAATACACCCACATATTTTTCTGCAAAGATAGTACCAAACCCTGAGTTTATGGCATACAGTAGCAGTCAGTGATACATTTTTTTACCTTTGTGATGGGTGCTTCTATTGTCATTGAGTGGATTCTCGCCATCGATGAATACCGACGATTCTGTAAGCTTGGCGCTGCATTTGCATAAAATATACAGATTTAGATTCTGACACTGCACATAACACAGAACACATTTAAATGAGAGAGCCCTATGAGTCACTGGCACATAGAGACTGTCATTGGGAATGACCTAACAAAATATACCCTTAGCTAGCCCAGGGGTTCGAAGTTGCTTAATCCCCTGCACATGAGGGTCCAGCTGGAAGCTATCAGCAGTCATAGCACCATCACTGCAGCGGATTCAGTTGAACATACTCGTTCATAAGCTGAATTTTTTAGTAAAAAAGGGAAGCACCAGAGAAGAGGGTCGCCTTATGAACAGGTATAGAGAGGGAGAGGTGGGACACAGCCCCTCCACCCAACAGAGGGAGCAAGGAGAGGCAGCACAGTCAGCAGAGCCAGAAGGGAAGAGGCCGGGCCAGAGTCTCTCTCCTGGCCACGCTGCTCTCCCCCCAGCCTCCGAAGCAGCTGCAGCTCCGGGGCTGGCAGGCTGCAGCCGTGCCGCTTGGCCCTGTCCCCCAGAGCAGGCTGTGGTCACGCCGCCTGGCTGCCGGAGCACGCTGCAGCCGGACCACCCAGCCCAGCCCGCTGGAACACACTGTGGCCGTGCCGCCTGGTCTGGCCCGCCGGAGTAGGCTGCGGCCGTGCCGCCCAGCCTGCCAGAGCAGCTCCAGCCAGGCCAGAGACATCCTCCCCCGGCCTTCCCCAGATAAGGTGGAAAGGGATGGGATGGGGAGAGTGTGGGGGTCCCGGGTTAGGGGTGGGGTCATGTGGGGGGTGGTCACAGGGGTTACTCCCCTGACCCCCAGCTTCTCCCCCCCCAAAAACATTTCCCCACCAGTTGCTGTCCCGGCCCATCAGGGTAAGCAGCTGGTGCGCCAGGACACTTCGTTTACTTACGTTTACCTCCGTGCCTACCGACGCTCGAGATAAAAACAAGCCCGCCAGCGGCTTATCCTGATGGGCCGGGAGCCAAAGTTTGCCAACCCCTGAATTATAGGGTCAGCTTATGAACAGTTCATAAACATTTTCCATATTTACTTATCCATCTTGGGGGGGTCGGCTTATAAATAAACCGGCTTATGATCGAGTATATACGGTATATTGGTGCCTATTATTAGGGGCTTGTCTACATGGGAATACTCAGGAAAATTAATCTGAGTTAACTGAAGCTGCAAATTTTAATGAATTAGTTAAAACCACATTAAATCCCTGTGTGGACACTCTCCTTCAGAATTAAAATAGCCTTAATTCAGTTTAGCTTTTCTTTCAACTCTCCCTTTGTTTGTTTCACACCCTGAACCCTCAGACTCTGCCTGACCACAACCAGGCTCTTAGATCTCTGCAAACTAGGATTGCTTGTAACTGTGTGCAAATGAGCAGAAATGGCAAAAGAAGCCTCTAGCATCACCATCCTCGCATCCCATCACAGCAGCCAGCCACAAATGGGATAAGGAGAGAGTCTTAGCCAGTAGCAGTACAGGCCCCCACCCCCGCCCCCGCATTGGCCAGTGAAGCTGAACAAGCATAGGAGGAGCACAAGCTGCATCCTTTCAAAGGGGGCACTCCATCATGCATTCTTCCAGAACCCTCCTTCCCCTGCTGCAGCACAGCCACGCCTCACCTTCATGCAGGCTGTACATGATCATGTATCATACTGCAAAGTTAGTGTCTACTGCTGTTTTGGGAAGTACCTCACAATTCAACATAAATGGATAACAAAAACATTGGAAGAAATGTCAAAGGTCACTTGTGTGTCTCTCCATCAGTAGCTCAGAAGAATGCTATTGCTGTTCAGTGCATCTGTCCTGTTTAACTCCATATTTTGATTGCTCAGGTCACTTGCTTTCTATATTTCTAACTGTATTCTTTTTGGATTTCTATTTTCTTACCATCGCTGCTTCGAGATGTTATTGATTTGACATCAATTGATTCTTTCCTCCTGTTCTTGTATCTGAAGGAGTGGGATTCTAGAAATACAAAATGAAAACTTTAAAATGACAACAATAATAAATACACTGCTCTTCTACTGCCCCTTCCATCTTAAAATCCCAAAGCTCGTTATCTTCACAGCCCCCTGTGAGGTAGGAAGATATTGCTAGCTCCATTATACAGATAAATGGATGCAGAGACCGATTAAGGCCAGATTTTTAAAAGATATTTAGGCACCTAAAGATGCAGAGAGGTGCCTAGTGGGATTTTCAAAATTGCCCAGGGGCTAGGTTTATAAAATAATTGAAATCAATGGGAGTTCGGTTTAAATACTTTTAAAATCTTGCTCAGGGCAACTAATACCCATTGAAATCAATTGGAGTTAGGTTCTTATGCAATTTTGAAAATCCCACTAAGTGTCAATCTGGTTCTTTAGGTGCCTAAATACCTTTGAAATCTGGCCCTTAGTAACTTGCCCAAGATCACCCAGGAAGTTGCTGCACACAAAAGACAAACTACTTGGTCTCCTGACTCCCAGTTCTGTTCTTTAACCAGAAGACTGTCCTGCTTCTCCACACGGAACTGAGCTGGACATTTTTTTGTTTCATTGAGTATTTATATTAAAAAAGAGTTACAGTGATTAAAAACAATCAAGTCAATTGCTGCCAAGCAATTGGCAACAAACCAAACCATCATTCCTGACATTGACAAGAGAGAAAATTACCAACTATCAGACCAAGAAATAGTCAGATAAAACAGATGCACTTTACTGCCTCATGATAATCTCAAAAGGGTAATCTGGTAAAATTCTTGATTTTTTTTTCAGATACATAGCCACAGTTGACCTTACACTGTAAAATAATTTCCATCTATCTATCTATACATATTTCTAAAATGCCCATCATAGTAGTATCGAACGTGCCAGTCAGTCACAGATCACAGAGAACTGTTCATAAAGGATAATCATAATTTAAAGGATTAGCACCATCATTAAATTGATATTTATTAACTTAATGTGATGCTGGAGGTATGCATCTAATGTGAACATACAATAGTATAAAGATATAATATTATAATGTACACAGTACTATTGGTTGGAAGCTTAATGGTATATGATTTTACTAAAATGTCTTAGAATTTAAAATAATGTAAACTATAAATATTGTAAAGGGACTAAAATTGATCAAAAGTTTGTCTTAAGAATGCTCATTAGATGTTGTGATTCAGTGGCACTAAAAAGTTAGGTCAACCCAACTATGTCCCTCAGAGGTGTGAAAAATCTACATCCCTAAGTGACACAGTTAAGATGACTTCACCCCGATGTAGACAGCACTAGGTTGATGAAAGCATTCTTTCATTAACCTAGCTACTGCATCTCGGGAGGTGGATTACCTATGCCAACAGGAGAACCTCTCCCGTTGGCGTAGGTAGTGTCTTCACTGTGTCATCTCTGCTACTGTAGCATATCAAGTGTAGACAAGCCCTGAGAGTAGCTTTTTCCCCATTAGAGGTCCAGGGTTACTTTAAAATCCCAAAATTTCCTGTACAAGAAGGTGACAGGGTTTTATCTTATTCCACACAGTGGTGAAAGTTTGAAAGCCACTTTCCTGAATTTACTGAGTTGCATTAAGGGATCAAGATCCCAGCTCCTTTGTTACATTCTTGCTACTGGTTGTGATTACTGCTACTGATTGGGTTATTACACCTACAAATTGTGCATGCAGCTATACTATCATCCCTTCTCCCCACCTGTTTGTTCGCCCACCTGCTAAGTCTTGTCTTTAGGTCCCAATCCTGCATGGACTTATGCAAGTGCTTATCTTTAAACATCTGAGTAATCCTATTGACTTCAGCAGGACGACACACATGCTTCAGCTCAAGCATGTATCCAACAACCCTGTGCAGGACTGGGGCCTTAGACTGTAAACTCAACTGAGGCAGGGACCGCCATTTACTATATGTTTGTACAATGCCTAGTACAATGGGGTCCTGGCCTGGCTGAGGCCTTCAGGTTCTAACAAAATATAAATAAATAATCAAATAATGGTCAAATTCATCACTGGTGTTAGCAGGAGCAACTAGCAAACTCAGTGGCGTTGAGACTGCTTAGCTAGTGATGTATTTGGGCCTATGTTGTATTCTGACCAAATGCATATAACCCAACCACCACCGTGGGGAGGCAGGGGCAAGGGGGGATTCTGAGACTGAATGGCTACAAAAACCCCACACTTTTTAAAAAACAGAGCGAAACCAGGCACTCTACACTTACCCACACTGAACTAAAGTCTTTGCTAATAGGTTAATTCCGTATTTTAAAAGTTTGCTAAATATTAAGATGGAATATCATTAAGGTACAAATATGCGTCAAAAGTGTGATTTGTTGGCACATAACCATAAACATCCCAAAGCAAGAAATAAGAGGCAACTTAAAATAAAATCACTGCAGGGAGGTGGGTGAGTTTGAAGCACTAGTCTCGCTTTCTAGAAGAGCGAAGTAGGTGCTCACATGAAGAGAGCAAGATGACCCTCGTTGAGGTCACAAGAACCTCAGCAGAGACTGCTGTGTGGTGAAGTCCTGGGGTGGAATAAGTAATGATGTTACAGGTCCAAATTGAGATGCAATGGCAATTTTGGTGGAGGAAGACTGCCCAGCATTGGCCTTTAGCGAACCATCAATGTCTTGTTTGCATGAGCAGATACAGTACATAAAGAAGATTTTATACAAAGGCAACAACTTTAATAGAAAACTTCTGTTGAACATTGAGATGAAGATTTATTTATGACTTGGTGATTAGAAGGTCTCCTACTGTAGATACATTTTCAATGAATCATGACAACATCAAGATTTTCTATTTTCATTGCACTCCATAATAACCAACATGACTTCATGCAGTGTGCCTTCCTGTTCTCACTGAACTCTGTCACATTGAGAGGGTGGAATCAAAATGCATCATAGAAGCTGTAAAATATACAAGTAAGCAGTAACATTGTGACCATTTCAGCATTCTGCAATTTGAATCACAGGTATTCCCATCTTCCCCTGTTCCCAGATTCTATAGCCAGTAAAGGAAAGGTGGAAAAGAAGGATGCCATTTATTATAAGAACATAGTGTTAGGAGCAAATAGCATAACACAACATGAATCATTTTTTATGGCAGTGATTGTAATAGGAACAGGAAATTGCACACAGTTTTACTACTATTACTATCTTACACCATAAAGATCTCAGTGTTTTACAAATATTAATAGACATCCTTAAAAGGTAGGTAAGGGATCACTTCAACCACTACTGGAAAACAGTGACCCTCTAAATGAAACACAGGAGCTATTTAACAGTGCACAGCAACACTACACCATGATTTGGGGCAGGAAAGGTTTAGATACTACACCCAAAAACTCTGATGATGGGGGAAGGATAAGAACCTGAGAAAGTCAAACAGAAAAAGGAAGAAAGCTGTATCTGTTTAAAATGGCAGATCATTTAGATCAATAAAAGAGGACAACCCTAAAAACTGCTCTTGTGCCCCTTCCTCCTCAGATAAAGTACTTTTATTACCTAACAGTGCATATTTTCTGAAAAAGTGAATGTCTTAGCTTTATTTCCTTCTCCCACTTCCCCTGGATACTGGGATACATAGAATAACTTCTGTGACAAACTTTTGGCTGAGAACTTGAACATGATGACTTTCTGCAAGGAGAGTATATGTACAGAATCAGAATCTTAGGACTGGAAGAGACCTCAAGAGGTTGTCTAGTCCAGTCCCCATCACTCAAGGCAGAACTAAATATTACCTAGAACATCCCTGTCTTACCTGCTCTTGAAAATCTCCAACAATGGAGATTCCACAACCTCCCTAGGCAATTTATTCTAGTGCTTAACCACCCTGACAGTTAGGAAGTTTTTCCTAATGTCCAACCGAAACCTCCCTTGCTGCAATTTAAGCCCATTTTTCTTGTCCTATCCTCAGAGGTTAACAAGAACAGTTCTTCTCCCTCATCCTTGTAACAAACTTTTATGTATGTAACTTATTTACATGGAAATTACAAGTAACTGCATAATGAATGCATCTTACATTTCATTCACTAGTAAATTTTAACTGTCCTTAAATGATATAAAGGAAAGTTGAAAAATAATTAAAATGAATACAATTTGTCTTGTAACCAAACATGACATGGGGTAGAAAACCTAAGAAATGCAAGCAAAGGAACCAATGTCAGATTAGGAATTAGAAAGCAGGAATTCCCAACTTTCAGTCCTGTATTCAACAACATCTCATTCTCAACACCAAGAACACACCAGAACTGGTTCTTTAGAGAAGAGTCAGCCATACATAGACAAGTTTTAGTGACCCATGTGTTTTTCTTCCAGCCCTTTAATGGTCCTAACTTGGAAGTAGGGTGACCAGACAGCAAATGTGAAAAATCGGGACAGGGGTGGGGGATAATAGGTACCTATATAAGAAAAAGACCCCAAAATTGGGACTATCCCTATAAAATCGGGACATCTGGTCACCCTACTTGGAAGGCATTAGCCCAAATCCTCCATTGGCATAAATCAGTACAGCACCTTTCAGTTCAGGCAGTGGATCTATGCCAATTTATACCAGCTAAAGATCTAACCCACTATTAAATACAACTACAACCGTTGTATTTTAACTCTGAGCACTGGCTAAGTGCTCTATGCCATAAAATAAAGGTGGGGACTATTATTCAAAACTTGTTTATAAGTGATACACGTTGTTTATCAGTACATTGCCAGTTGGCCTCAGTCAGTCATGGGCCAGCCCTTCTGATGGGGTACCCCATTGGACTGAACAGAATGGAGTTACACTGATTTACCCTAGCAAATAATCTGGCCTCATTGTTTTTTTTAAATGAAGAAGCATATATAGATAAATGATCATATTCTAACCTGCCTGTGAATTGTCTCCTGCATACTTCTCATCACGATGAATCTTGTAGAGCTGAAGTGGTACCAAAAGTAAAATATGTAAAAAGAAAACATTTAAAAGGGTTACATTCAATATGATCCTCAACAAACACTGTCTGTTCAATTATTTGCAAAAATTCTTTTAAAAAAGATTCCATAGATATAATTGCATTCTAAGAAGAAAGAGCAACAATGTGAGTGGCAACAAGCACGTGGCATAGGAAATTACAGATACTGTTGTGGTTTTATGCATTATGAGTACTTCTCTGTTTGATGCCTATGACTGTAAGGGAGCAGACATTCATTTTTAATTGTGTTTTCCTAAGTCAGTCACCCTGAAATATTGACTTCCCTCAATAAAAAGTAAAAAAATATCAGGTACTTTTTGCCTACTCTACCGTAATTTAAAAACCGCTTTCCTGGTACTGTGTAAACCAATTTTGCAAGTACTTTTTCAAGGACCAGTGATGCACTGGCTTGGTGAAAAATCTCTTGGGTGGGGAAATTACCTGATTCTGATGAAGTTTACTGCATGTTCCTGGATAATGTTTAATCATCCTTGTTGATCATAAGATTACTAAGGTCTTTTTTTGCCACTGGAGTGCACCAGATTGCTCCACTCCGTATTTAAAATATTTCTCTTCTTGGGCAAGATATCATCACCCCCTTACTAAGTTTTCACATAAACACCAGATTTCAAATTACACAAATTGAACACTACTCTGTATTATCAATATGCTCTGTATGTTTCCAGGAATAAAGTATATACTTCTCAGGCAGAACAGACTTAACAGAATGTAATTGCCACATCATGTTGCCTCATTCTCTGGTTATGGTTTTTAGAAAGTATTTTTGTTGAAGTGGGATAACAAGTGAACAGATCGCTCAGTCCCACAACCCTCCTCTCTACAGGCACCCTTATTTATGTGTTGCCAATCAAACACTAAAGGGGAAAGTTTGCTGAAGCCCCTTGTTAAAATAATAGTTGGACATTGTATTTTACTCTAGTCACACTAGTAGTAGAGCTGGGTGAAGTGGTCCGTCCAAAACATTTTTTGCCCAAAAATACAGATTCAGGTTAACTGAAACATTGTGTGAATTCACCAAAATTTTTGGTGACCCACCCTAACACCCCTCAATTTTTTTTTAAAGTAAGTATCAAAACATGTCAATGTTTTCAAAATGAAACATTTTGATGTTTCGATTAGAAACTACTATAAATTTTGAATTTTACTGTAATTTTAAAAAGATTAAACTCAAAACCAAAACATCTTGTTTGACCCAAAACAAATTCACCAAGTACCACTTTTTTGGTTCAGCCAGCAAACCAAAAAAAAAAAAAAAAAAAAATCGGTTATTCACAGAACTCTAACTAGGAGCTCAGTTTTGCCACCCTTGCTCATGGTGATTAGTACCCTACTCTGATCACACTCCTCATCCATCCTATGCCCATGCATTAGGTTCTGCAGGAGCATGAAGTTTATGGTAGTGAGTTGGTAAATCACCTGACTTGCTACCACTAAGTTACAGGGAATCATGTGGGGCTGCACCAAGCCCCGAGCAGCCTGCATACTGTGTCTGACATAGCACGCTGCAATAAACAAATGAAGGAGGAGTCACCAAAGAAAGCAATGGGGTATGCAAATGGACATTGCACATTCCCTAGGTCAGCAGAGGCTAGTAGCATGTACATCCCAAGTGTTTTAACCTGTGTCGTCCACACAGCTGCAGCAGTTTGCCCTGCCAACTGCATTCAACCAAGGAATGTGGCAGCTCACACCGGACACAAATGGTCAGCTAACCCTCAGTATCCTTTTGGGAAAGAATTGGTGAGCCCAAGGACAGTGCTAGAGCATCCCCAGCCACACTGAGGAGACCGGGCCGCTCAAGGCTTCACAATGCAAGTGAAGGCAGACTTTTCCAAGGACTTCTAGGATCACTGTAGGCCCCTCTGGGTTGTAATGTCAAACCTGTCCCTTTTACATCCCCAGGGGGGTGCAGTAGAAGCCATCCCCATGCCTTATGCCCACAAAATGTACTGCAAGGGCATGACATAGCTTACACCATTATAGGAGTAGCCTGCGCCGTCACCTGGGCTCCACATGGCCTGCCTCATAGCCCTCTGCAAGCAGTCCCATCAACAGGACTACTTACGTAGTAAGATACGACTCTCTGAGGGTGCAGGTGGCAGCACTGGGCCCCAAATGAGGGATAGAGCCTGCTTAATCGTTCACATCCACCATGCTGAAAAGAAGGGGCAGGGGAGAAGAGGCAGAAACAGCTACAAGGAGCTAACTATTTCACAGTGGTTATTCAGCATGAATAATGCCAGAAGGGTTACAATAGCCTAAACAGAATATCCTTGGATCAAAGAATGTTTTGCTGGGTTAGATCTTTGTTATGGCCTAAAGCAATATGCCAGGGCAAAGTTTTGTGTGAAATGATGCCACGTCAAATGTTGTATCAGTGAAAGCATGTGAGATACTTAACTATCAAATGCTTTTCACAAAAATTTCTGCTGGGGCAAGGAGGCTTTTTTTGGGGGGGGAGGGGCTAAAAATAATTAAAGGAGTTTCTACAAGCTTTACTGCAATGTCGAGGTGATGTTTACCATGCACATCCCACTGCTAGTGTGTGCAAAAACAGCTGCTGTGGGCTCAAACTGAAAGTTCTCTGGGGAATAGTTTGAACCCTTAGGGAATCAAATTCCTAGACTATACGGACAAAGGTGAGCATTGTGATAATCTAATCTGATCACCTGCATAACACAGGCCATAGGATTTGGGTGAATTCATTCCTATTTGAACTAGAGTACACCTTTCAGAAAAACAGCCAATCTTGATTTTAAAGTGTCTAGTGATGAAGACTCCACCACAACCCTTGGTTAATTGTTCCACTGATTAATTACCCTGACTTAAAAACGTGCACCTTATTTCTAGTTTGAATTTGTCCAGCTTCAACTTCCAGCCACTGGATTGTGTTATACCTTTGTCTGCAAAGGCAAAGGCTCTTCAATTATAAAATTTGTTTCCCATACAAATATTTATACATTGCAATCAAGTCATCCCTTAACCATCTCTTCTGTCTTTACCGCACAACTGCGGGGGACACCTCAGTGGTCACCCTGTTTAATAGGAAGCCTCCATCCACTATTGCTGTCAGTGCCCAAGTAAAAGATACATACTAGTTCTGAATACATTCCCCCTTCCGTCAGCCATTCTTCCCCCTGCAGGCAAGAATCCCCCCAGCTGGCCTGAAAGAACAAGGGAGATTACACATTTATGTTGAGCCAATTGGTTGCTAGGGGAGAGGCAGGTGGGAATTTGCAGGTGTGCAAACCTCAGGCTGGATACTACAAGGCCCCAATCCAACAAAGCATGTATTAAGCCTGTGCTTCTTTTTAAGCACGAGTAATGAATTCCCATTCACAAATCTTTACTTCTGGGTACAAGATTATAGTAAAGACTATAGTATAGTAAAGTTTTCTATGCACAAATCCTTCATATATTTTTTTCTATGTGACAAGTCTGGTGTACAAATACATACCTTAGAGACTACCACGTAGAAACCTATCTACAAGGACATCCCTGATGAAGTGTAACAAATGGCAAAAAACAAATTTAATTTAATTTTCACATTTTAAAAAAAGTGGACAATGCATGAGAATATAAGCAGCTGTGTGTGTCTGTGTGTAAAGTCTGAAGTGTTAAATGCAAGCAGTTTTAGGATATATTTTCACTTGGAGCTGGAGGCGTGTCACCTTCAGAACTCCTGAATCCCAGCTGGCAAGGGATTCACGGTCATGTAACAGCAACTCCTAGCAGGACTGAAACTCACTACAGCTAACATATTGCTTTCGTAGTATTTATCCATAGAGTGTTGTGTAAGATCTTAAACGAAAGCCAGGATCATGCTGGTGAATAATATTGTGTGATGTATGTAGGGATGATATTTAAGGGGCTGTGTATATGTACTGAAAATATACCTTGATACAGACTCAGGATGTGAGTCACCAGAAGAGACAGGTTTTCACTCAGACCAGGAGTGTTTGTCCATCTAGCAACTGACATGTAAATTAAGCATTGTATTATTTCACAATGGGCTAGGGTTGCCAGGTGTCCTGTTTTCAAGACTGACAATGTGCAAATGTTTAACCCTTAGCGGGAAATCTTCTAATTTATTAAATAGGAAAGATAAGCACTGATAAGTGATAGGATTGTGTTTTACGTTATATCTGTAACCATTTTTGTTTCCACTCATTATCCTTACTCACTATCTCTTAAAACGTAATCCTTGATAATAAACTTATGATTGTTTCACTATAAATATATTTGAGTTCTGATGTTATAAAGGACCCAATCCGGAGTGGTACCAGTCAAACTGTGTGTGTACTATTCCTTCAGGGACAGCTTACCTGGTAATTTCTGTGCGTCCATTGATAGGGGCTGCATACAGCAGGAACCACTCCAAGGACTTGGGGTTTGGTGTGTGCCTATCACTAGCCTGCACCGAGAGGGTGAGGTCTGTGGAGACACGGAAGTCAGTGCTTGTGCTGCCAGAGGCTGGTGGTTTCAGGGAGTTGAACCACAGCCGGCACAGACAAGACTGCTTCACACCAAGGGCAGGTGGTGGTGAGATGCCTCACAACATGGGTACCCCAGAAACGTCACAAGGTGTAAATCCCAGCACGAGGCAACATACCTGCTCTAGCTCCGATTGAGCTAGTGTGCACAAAACAGAGCGTAAATAGTGGTGCAAGCTGTGAGTGGGGCTAGCCACCCCAAGTAGGTACCCATCCAAGCTACTACGCAGAACACCATCCTTGTAATAATGTGACTAAATGCCATGACTCATATATTCCATAATTAAAGGCCTTTATTTCATCTGTGACTCTCTCAGCAATAAAAACCATTTGACATCAAGACCATGAACTATGCTTGAACTATAGACAGATTCATACATTATAGACTTATGACAACTTCAGTGGAGTTACTGCAGACTCAAACTGACAGCAAAATCCAGCCCAGTCAATTGCTGATCTTGCTTTTAGGAACAAATTGCCCTTTATGACCATAATTGGATTACAGGGATTGAACAAATGCCCCAGAAGTCCAGTGATTTATTTTTGATGTTGGGTCACTGTTCTGGCCCAAATTTTATTAACATATCCATAATCCCCCAGTCTGTCATTCCGTGTGCTATTGTACAGCTCAGCAAGTAAAAGAATGCAGGTTAATCTAGGTACCTCATCATCGGACAAAAACCTACCAACATGAGGCACACTGGTAGGGAGCACAGCACTAAAAAATAAGTGGAGATCTGCAGAGCCATGATGTCTGCATAGGACAAGATAGCTCAGTGAAGCTTGGAGGCACCACACCACACCGTGCATGTTACTGCTGTTTCAAAAGGTAGCTGCAGGAGCTTTCTCCAAGTTCCTGCTCTCATGCCTGCAAGCTAACTGAACATGCCCCGTTATCACTGGTCATACTAGGTGCAGTATATCCAAGGTTTGGAAACAACCAGTATGTGACCATATGCCTTAGCTAGCTTTAGAGAAGTGCTGATATCTTGTTTTCCATAATCTCAGCTTTCATTTTAACAAATATAAGTCTCTAGCTGTTACGGTTATGAAGAAATCTCAAAAATGCACACCTAGGGTAACCACTGCAGAGACGAGTCTGACTTAAGAACTGAGAAAATAGCGCGGAGAAGAATGAACTGCCCCATTCAGAGATGGTAGTTCACCATTAGAACTACTTACCAAGGGTCGGGGTAGATTCTCCATCATTGGAGATATTTAAGTCAAGACTGGATGTTTTTCTAAAAGATATGCTCTAGTTCAAACAGGAATTAATTCAGAGAAGTTTTATGGCCTGTGTTATACAGGAGGTCAGACCAGATGATCACAATGTACCGTCTGGCTTTAAAATCTATCAATCTCAGCATTTATTCATGTGTCCACTGAAAATTTAAATGTCAACACTGTTAACTATTTCATTCCTCATGTGAAAAAGGACAGGGTGGGTCACAGGTCTGCACAATTTTCTGTGAGTGAGGTCTTGTTTTGATGCCAATTGTGACCGGTGTTTGGATCCCAATCGAAAAGGAGTCAAGCCCAAGGAGCTTAGCAGAGACCATGGATATAGTGAAGCTCCCTGGAGAACCAGGCAACACATGATCAGACAGGGAATATCTGCACAGTGAGCGGTATCTTATTTTGTGAACTTGAATACTGTATTAATCACACATCAAAGAAGCTGTCAAACACCAAATGAAATAAACGAGCAGTGTTGTCTTCCTGAATCTGCACAATAATGTGAAAACTAGCTCTGGGAAGTATGTATGGCCCCATGTATCTCAGTGGGGTGTTAGTTCCAAAACCAAACAATTTAAATGTCAACATTAGGCTTGTCAACATTAAGGATACACCCACTTTACACTTTGGGAAAAAGAGTCACTTTACACCAGTGCAGCCCATCTACCTAGGGATTGCTGACCGGTGCCAAAAATCCCTAATGTATACAAGCCACTTGTTAATTATTTCACTCCTGATCAGTTTGCCAGAAACATCTCCTAAAATTCTAAAGCCACAATCCCAAATCTGCCTTCTCATACTTTCCTGGATGCCAAACCCCCAAACTACCCCACATCCAGCCTTCAGCTATCCCCTTGACTACTTTTACAACATACTGATGTATTTTCAATAGAAAATCCTGCACCATATTGAAAATTAAAAGTGTAGGGGCAGAAAAAATATTTTAATTTAATATTTAATTAAACAACACAGGAGACATTGTAATAATTTTATTTTTTACTTCCATTTAATTCTATGAAAGAAGATTCAATTTTAATTTTCTTGAGACTACAAATGAATTTCCAGTCTACCATACTAATGCTGAACAAACACAGAAGTTGGCCCAAAAATTCAGGTTATGCTTGTAAAAGCGTACACTGGATCTTGCTTTCCCTTTGTTTGAACCTATCTTTGCCACCAGAGGGTGCAAATCTGCAATGTCTGAATCCATTGAACAAAATCATTCCTCTCAACTTATTACAAAATAGTCTATTTTTATAAAGAGCAGTTGAATTTGTGGCCCTACACCTAAGGACAAATTCCCAGCCCCAATGAGCCTGCAATCTAAATAAAAACTCCTTTTGACATTTCCTTCAGTATCGAACAGTGCCTAATATCCTGGTACAAACAAGAGAGGTTCTTAGTTGTGAATTCAAAAGACTAGCTCTTACAGAACCACAGTTCTGTAAGAAAAGATTTTTCTATTGATCAAAGCAAGCTTTATCTAACTTCACTTGAACATAATGGCCTTAGCTTGTTTTTTTCGTAGGGCCTTTAAGCCTCCATGGGTTATGCTTTCTTTTAGGACTTGATCCTCAAACCTCAAGGGCAGACCCCCATCAGCCTTGTAGAGCCCCCAGAAGTAACATGTCAAGGGAGATGCAAAGGGGTGTCAGGGTCTGCCCATGATAATTAGCTTGAAGGCTGAGGTGGGCTTTGTTTGCAAATAACTATTCAAATATCAGAAATCAAAACCTTCATAATAGATGCTGCTGCCAGCTCTGCCTAGAATATGCTCAATGTTAATTCAGTTTTAGATCCAAGGTTTTATATACAAGGTGGTTTTATATCTACACTTTTCTGCATATTTTAACTGACTTGTGTCGATCAGGTCAATGAACAGAGAGACTGAAGATACAGAAAAACAAAAATGAACCGCACAGGATTTTGTTCAAATAAGGGTACACGGTCTTAAAAAACGCTGAAGAGTATCTGACTATCTTTTTGTTTTAGAAGTTGTCTAATATACCAGTTGTAAAGAGAAAAGTGGCAAAAGGTTAATGAAAAGGCCTGATAACACAGACATATTACACATTACAAAGGAAATACAGTACCTGTTTATTGTTTTCATTGGTACAACACAGCTTCTTGATGGACACAAAATGTCTAATTTTTCTAACAACACAAATAATTGATTGTTATTCAATTGAATGGTTAAGACAGAAGCAAAACGACATGATTCAATTAGTACACTATTGGCCCTGCTGTCTAAAGCAGAGACCTTAGTGATCATATATGAAAACCAAAAGCATAAACATAATACCAGGTGAAGAGGATTCGTTATATTTCACAGCCAAGTTCTGCCCTTGGATACTCATGTCATTAACTCCTGTGGTAGGAGCATATGCACATCTGAAGGAAGAATTTGACCCTGTGCATAATACGCTGCAATTGTGAGTACATGCAAGCATGTGTACCCAGGATGAGAGGAATAGGAAGCCTTTACTCAGACTAATGATCCCCATGAATTGTTCACACTCTGGACTTTGGAGAAGGTAATTTTAAAAGTTGTTTTTATTCTTTTCATGTAGTGTTCACCTAAACATTGGATTTTTGATACGTTTAACACATTTGGCAGTTTTCTGTATTAGTGATGTTGTTACACTTCAATATAATTGCTATTTCTCCTCTTCCCCCTTGTTTTACATGCAATTCTTTGGGCCACAATCTGTGCTGGCGTACACAACGAGCAATTGCATGGACTTCAGTGGGGCTGCAATGGATGTACATCACAGAATTTCACCCTTGATTGATCAGCTTTGATAATTTGTTAATGATTCCCTAGGCAGAACACAAAGAATAAGCAATAGCTTACTGTACATTTATCTATGTCACTCAATTACTGAGCACATTGGGGTTTCCATACCAAGCTCGCTGGGGATATAAAATAGTTTGGTTAACACACTACACAAAATAAAGTGTACCTTTTGGGTAACTTACCCTCCCTGACCAATCACAGGTGTTATCCTCACATGTTGTTGGATACTGTCTCCTGATTTTCTTCTTGCATAGTAAACCCCTTGCCATTCCTAAATCAATGTAATGAAAACAGCTTTCAAGGATATTCCAGGTCACATTTAATTAAATAATATACTACGGTTGTCGATTAATCGCACTTAACTCACACGATTAACTCAACAAAATTTATCGCAATTAATCACAGTTTTAATCACACTGTTAAACAGTAGAATACCAATTGAAATTTATTAAATATTTTTGGATGTTTTTCTACATTTTCATGTATATTATATTCTGTGTTGTAATTGAAATCAAAATGTATATTATTTTTTATTACAAATATTTGCACTGTAAAAATGATAAACAAAAGCAATAGTATTTTTCACTTCACCTCATACAAGTACTGTTGTGCAATCTTTGTCGTGAAAGCGCAGCTTACAAATGTAGATTTTTTTTGTTACATAACTGCACTCAAAAACAAAACAATGTAAAACTTTAGAACCTACAAGTCCACACAGTCCTACTTCTTGTTCAGTCAATCGCTAAGACAAACAAGTTTGTTTGCATTTACAGGAGAAAATGCTGCCCTCTTCTTATTTACAATGTCACCAGAAAGTGAGAACAGGCATTTGTATGGCACTTTTGTAGCCGTCATTGCAAGGTATTTACGTGCCAGATATGCCCCTTCATGCTTTGGCCACCATTCTGGAGGACGCGCTTCCATGCTGATGACGCTCGTTAAAAAAAATAATGCATTAATTAAATTTGTGACTGACCTTGGTGTGGGAGAATTGTATGTCCCCTGCTCTGTTTTTATCTGCATTCTACTGTATATTTCATGTTATAGCAGTCTCGGATGATGACCCAAGACATGTGTTCATTTTAAGAACATTTCAAGTTCAGATTTGACAAAATGCAAAGAAGGTACCAATGTGAGATTTCTACAAATAGCTACAGTACTTGACCCAAGGCTTAAGAAAATGAAGTGCCTTCCAAAATCTGAGAGGGATGAGGTGTGGAGCATGCTTTCAGAAGTCTTAAAAAAGCAACACTCTGACACGGAAACTACAGAACCCGAACCACCAAAAAAGAAAATCAACCTTCTGCTGGTGGCATCTGACTCAGATAATGAAAATGAACATGTGTCAGTCTGCACTGCTTTGGATTGTTATCGAGCAGAACCCGCCATCAGCATGGACGCATGTCCCCTGGAATGGTGGTTGAAGCATGAAGGGACATATAAATCTTTAGCGCATCTGGCATGTAAATATCTTGCGACGCTGGCTACAACGGTGCCATGCAAATGCCTGTTCTCACTTTCAGGTGACATTTTAAATAAGAAATGGGCAGCATTATCTCCTGTAAATGCAAACAAACTTTTTTGTCTTAGCAATTGGCTGAACAAGAAGTGGGACTGAGTGGACTTGCAGGCTCTCAAGTTTTACATTGTTTTGTTTCAGAATGCAGGTTTTTTGGTACATAATTCTACATCTGTAAGTTCAACTTTCATGATAAAGAGATTGCACTACAGTACTTGTATTAGGTGAATTGAAAAATACTATTTCTTTTGTTTTTTTACAGTGCCAATACTTGTAATCAAAAATAAATATAAAGTGAGCACTGTACACTTTGTATTCTGTGTTGTAATTGAAATCAATATATTTGAAAATGTAGAAAACATCCAAACATATTTAAATAAATGGTATTCTATTAACGGTGCGATTAATTTTTTTGATTGCTTGACAGCCCTAGAATATACCCATGATTATTTTTTAAATTCATAATCAGTGGAGAACCTTTCAGAGCACCATGTTTGACACATATTTTACAGAAATAATTGTGGTGTGAAAGTTAGCCAGGCATTTCTTTTGAAAAGGAGTTTATATAGAATTCCTACAATTTCTCCTAGAGATACCTACTGTGTTTCCCTCTCCTGACCTCCAGCAGGCAGCATCCTGCTCCACCTCTATCCTGTTTCCACTGTACGTACCTAGGGCCTGTCAGACCAGCACAGGGAAGGGGCAGAATTTGTTAGCGACATGCTTTACTGCATATTTTACAGACTTTTTTTTTTTTTTTACATTAATTTTACATGATGGATATGCCCTAACGGCTCCATAATTAAGGTCATAAGAAGATAAAAATCAAGCTGGTCAAAAAAAGTGAAAAAAATGTGTAATGAAAAAAGGACTCCAACACCCTCCCTCCCACTGCAAAAAAAAGAAAAAAAAACAAACTAAAAACTAAACACCTTTCAAAACTGGAAGGTTTTTCAGCCAGCTCTATACTGGGTAAACAAACAAAAGCAAATCCAGAATGAATTTTTCATTATACTTATGGGGGGGCGGGGGAGTCCCTTTTCCTGTTGGAAAAAGTTAAATTTTTTCAACTAGCTCTAGACTGGAATTTAAAGCAGGATGAAAATCCCTCTGTTTTATACTAATGATTGAATTATGCTCTTAAATTTAACACAATAAGTCACCAGAAAACAATTTAACACAATATTTTTTAAATAACTAACACCAGTAGGAACATTTTAAAGAGTTATTTCACTTTGAAATTCCCTTCACTTTCCACCCTCAGGAGCCTCATTATTTTTCAGATCCCTCTACCAAAAAAAAAAAGTGACCAGAGGTTCCAGATTTCACACAAGCACCGACAGTAACAATATCTCAGGGCTAAGGTGGATTTAAACTTTTAAACAAAGACATTCTCCTTATTCATCATAATCCACTGTAGCCCAACGAAGAAAAGTCAACAGGCCAGCAGTGTTGCTAACTCTCATGATTTATCATGTCTTCTGTTTTTCTTAAAGATAGGGTCATGTGATTACATGAGAATCTCAGCTTTAATTTAAAAGCTTCTGTCCTTCCTGGTTGTAGAGAAGGACTGGAAAATGTGACCAAAAAGGCTAAAAAAAAACACAGAAGGAAAATACTCTCCCCCCCCAAACAATTAGTATTTTAAAAATCTCATGGTTTTTTAAGCCCGTCTCATGGTTTTTGATTATCTGAGGTTGGCAGTATTGAAAGCAGTCAGATTTGCCAGCTACTTCTGTTCTCAGAAGCTATCTGGTCTGCCTCCCTAAGTCCTTGCTGTGCTGATCCCATACTCCCTTTACCAGTCCTGAATGGTGAGACAGGGTCACTCACTAGGAAATCCTGACCCTTCCCAATCCTGCTGTTTATCCTCATCCTCCCTGCAGATCATTGGCCGTTAAGGTCTCCACTAAGCACTGCTCTCTGGTATCTCTAGGAGCAGACTCTGGAAGTCACAGGCTAGTGTTTGGGGGTGGGTCTGTGCATGGAAGGAATCATGGGGTTAGGGCTATGGGTGGATCTGAATCTCTCCCATTTAAGTGAAGAACAACACCTATTGACTTCAATGTGTGCAGTTTGAGTCAAAAGTGACGTCTCCACAATAAGAAATCAACAAGGTCTGTCAGCTTTGCTGGTTGCCTCTGGATAGCCCAAAACTGAACAACAGAAGTCACTTTTGGCATCTGTAGATGAGCTCTCTATTGGAATATGGCACACTGGGAACGATCTAGTAGGAAATGCCATTTTCATGGCCAGACAGACAGACAAGAACTTTAAATGGTACACTAAAAGAGTAATCCCAGATCCTGGGCTGTGCCTGCGTTGTGTTTGGTGCAGCTTGGAGCAGGGAGAGGAGAAGGTCAAAAGGCATCATTAAGCCACATTTATCATCCCCTGGCCTCCCAATCTTGGGGCAGCAGACTAGCAGTCCAGCCCCTGGCATAAAGTAGAGCAGCCTCTAGGCTACTCCACTTTGTGCTGGCTGCCCACAGGGCAATTAGGGTAGCTGGGCCTCATCAGAACACAGGGATTCTCTTTGTAAAGGGGACTCAGAGGTGGGTGTCATTGAAGCAGTGGCGCTGTGCCACCAGAGGATTCCCCAGAGGACTAGATTCTCAGGTTTGCCAGTTCCTTTGTAGAGCAGGGACCACGTTCTGGCCCCACATACATGATTTATCAGAAGAACCGGGACATGTCACATTTTCAGTCCAGAAGAACATAACATGGCAGCACAGAAATAGAATATTTTGTATAATTTTATCATTATTTACCTACCTTTCCTTTTTTGATGCACATATTGATAGTGTCTAAAAGGTCTGCACGGTTTTTATCACTTTTTGGTAGCTCAGTAAGCTCCTTTCCCATAAGCTCTCCCTTGTGATAGCCCATCATCCGTTCAAAGGCTGGGTTAACATACTGTCAAAATAGAGGTCCTTAAATTTTAGTCCAGCAAGTACTTAGAGAAAAGCTGTACTCAAACCTAAATATAAAAATGTTCTGTGATACCAAGTAAAATGCCCTACTGTACATTATACCAATAAATTTTTGCTGTAAGAATGCACATAGTATAGCCCAGACTATTCCTCTTATGAAACCAAGGAACTTGCTGATGGGCCTGACCTTGCTCCTGCTGAAGTCAATAGGGTTTTGAATGGGTCCTAATTCATGTGTAACATGTGAAGAAGCAGAAATAAGACAAGGGACTGCAAATTAATGCAGAATTTGTCCAAAGTTCTTTAATTAAAAACCAAAACCAAACCAACCTATCTTATTCAATATGCCAGAATTAGAGCTGGGCGAGTTATTCATAGCAAATAATTTAGTAATTTTCTCTGCCAATTATCCATTAACAATGATTTAAAAAAAAAAAACCCTACAAATAAGTATCCGTGGGTTTTAAAGACACAAGATTCTTAAACAATCAAACTTACTCACAAAAGTTTGCATCAAACAAATAAAAAGGCTTGCAAGTGCTGTACTGCTAAAGCAAAGACATGATTTTCATTCCAAAGAATATCCTCAACTATTGCCATATTTGCTCATCGTTAATGGATCTGTAGCTGAAGGCCTAAAGTATGTCCTGTGAAAACAGCAATTTGAATTCTGATGCTACCGGTCAAATTATGTATTGCACAACTGCTGTAAATGTTGTCCATTTTCTGGAACTTGTATTACATCACATTACAAAGTGTCCCATTTTGATTTGCACTGTTAGCCATGCTAACAGAAATAACAAGCATCAAGGAGTCATGAGGAAAGACAGTGAAAGGGAGAAATAGTGGGGGGGATATGGCCTTGCTATTCATCCTGCACATCAGAGATAGTCTGTATGAGGCCATAACCGCACTCATGTAGTGGGGTGTCCATCCTCATGCTTTTGATGCCAAGTATCATGGAAGTGACAAAAATTACAAAAAAGTTCTCAAATTAGGGAGAGGAGAGAGGCAAAAGAACAATGAAATAAAAATTATATAAATACTTGCCTGTCAAGGCCATCTTACTCTGTTATGTACTATACATTATGTACTATATGTTATGTACTCGGTTATGTACTATGCTGTAAATGTATTACTTTATTAGGATTTTTCACAATCAATTTTTCTGGCTTTGTATTAAGAAGTCATAATGCAAAATATTGGGGACAGCTTTTAAATCATATTTCTGATAGCTCAATGAAGGAAAGACCTTACATATACAGCAAATGGTAATATGCAAAGAAACAAGTAGATCATCATATTTGCTTTCATTTATTAAAGCTTTCCAACAGGCAATGAAATCAAAACATGAAAATACAGCAAAGCATAAGGAATAAAGGAGACAGATTTTCCATACCTGAATAACATGATCTTCACTGGTTATTTCTATAGCTTCATGACAATGTTCTAGTGCTGTAAACACTGAATTACAAGCCCTGCAATTAGCAAATGAATCACATTAGTTTTACCAATATTACAATTGTCACTGGTAACTATCGTATGCAATTACGCTGTATTTATCAGTGGGTGATTCACGTACAAAATCTGTTTTGACAAAACTATGTAATCATCTCTATTATAATAACTGAAAATTCAGTTTTCCAACATTTCTGACATTCAAGTGATTTTATTGTTATTCACAATATAAAAGTTACCATGGGTACTACCTCTTCTTAATAGCAAGTTCTCTTTTCTGAACACACTTTAAACTGAACAACCAGAGTGTGTATGGAGGGGGGTGTATTATTGGGGAAACAGTGGATGTGAAATTTTATAAAGAAGTCTGCCTTCCAGTATGGGTCTCTACAGAAGGCCTGTGGCACTGCTAATAAAAGGCTGGACAAATTTCTGTTCAGTGTTTCAGAACAAGTAGAAAGCATGAAGCCATTTCAGTGGCTTAACACATGCAGAAGATACCCAGCATTTCTGTTGAGCTGACGATCTTTTATATGGCAGATATTAGTTACATTCATTACATTAAGTATGCAAAAACAAAAACCGTAGTGCTTTAGATTATAGTTTAGTCAGGGCCAAGGTTAAAAAAGCAACATTTCAGTTTTCGGGCATGTGTATCTTGCGAACAATACACAAATTGCCAAGGGAACCCAACAAAAGTCTCTCCCGAATTGATCACCACTTTATAAAGGATGCCCTGGCAACCAAAACAGCTTCATTATGTATGGAGTTTTTTTTTGTATCACATAATACAGTTAATTTAGTTTGAAGTGTTGGGGGGCCCCCTTGGTGATCTACTAGTAGCTAAAAGAGACATGAAGTAAGTCTCCCTGCAAGAAAACAAATTGGAATGTTTTAATTGCTCCCATGTTATTATTCAGACCAAAATATTTGG